>NC_091954.1:111467224-111507224 GCF_031021105.1 Erythrolamprus reginae | reverse complement strand
CGCCCGGTCCTCTCCTGCCTCCTGCGCCGATGTTCCCCGCTGCGACGGAAGGCAGTCGCTTGGCTAGGGAGGCTCGGCCGAAAGCGGCTGGAGCGGCAGAGCCGAGCACGCCTTCCGCCCGGGAAGTCCTGCCCCTTCATCCCCACCCCTCGCCCCTGTGGTCGGCGGGGATGAAAGGGCAGGACTCCCTGGGTGGAAGGCGTGCTCGGCTCTGCCGCTCCAGCCGCTTTCGGCCGAGCCTCCCTAGCCAAGCGACTGCCTTCCGTCGCAGCGGGGAACATCGGCGCAGGAGGCAGGAGAGGACCGGGCGAACGGAGAAGCAGCGCTGCCACCGCCACGCCTGGCTCGACTTCCCTGGCTGCTTGGCCGGGGAGGCTCGGCCGAAAGCGGCTGGAGCGGCAGAGCCGAGCACGCCTTCCACCCAGCGATTGTTCCGCTGCCGCCAGCATGGCCTGGCTGGCAGCGGAAAATGTAACGGAGCCCACGGGGGATTCGCCTTCCTCCCACCCGCAGCCGAGACTGATTGTGGGCTCCTTCGCAACCTCGGAGAGCTTCCGGGGCATGAAAGCTCACGAAAACCAGGAAGCTCTCCGAGGTTGCAAAGGAGCCCACGATCAGTCGGCTGCCGGCGGGAGGAAAGCGAATGCCACGGGGCTGGGCTCGGCTCCCCCCTCGGCTCCCCCCCTTACCAGCCCCGCCGCGGAAGGCTCCATTCTGTTCCCTGCCGGCCCGATTGAGCGGCCGGCGGTCTCCATTCAGGGAACAGAATAAAAAAAAATTTTTTTTAAAAAATTTTTTTTTTTTAAATAATATTTTAATATTTTATTTTTTAAATAATATTTTTTGAAAAACCGCGTTGCAGCGTTTCGCGCTAATCGAGAACGCGCAAGTCGAGGGACCACTGTATGTTGGTATGTATGTATACCATTTGTGGGCAGCTTTTAAGTGCCTAATCCACCTTAGCTAATTTGCACTATAAATGTGGCAACCTTGTTTATTCCTTTCTAGTGATGGGCGAACCCAACGGTGTTCGGGTTCAGCAAGTTTAGCCGAATTTTACACAAAATTTGGCTGAACCCAAACAGAACCCGAATTCGAACTCGAACGGGGAATCCCTCCCACGAAGAGATTCCAGGGGCGGAGCTTTGACGTCACCGGCAGGTTGCTAAGGACGCCAAGGTGATCACTTCCTGGATTCCATGGAATCCAGGAAGTGATCACCTTGGCGTCCTTAGCAACCTGCCGGTGACGTCAAAGCTCCGAACGCCGAACACGACCCTGAACTTTCCCCGAAGTTTGGGGAAATTTCATGTTCGTGTTCAGCATACCGAACACCGCAAAATTCGGTACGGACCCGAATTGTGCGGGTTCAGTTCGCCCATCACTATTCCTTTCCCTAATAATATCAAACTGACTATAGACCTCACAGTTTATGGATTGTAATTTTAGTAGTATTGGTCAGGCGTAATTAATAGACTGGATTTTATCATGGACTATATCTGTTATTTATCATTTTATCCTACAACTTTGGTTATGCATTTACTAAGTGTTTTTTATTTGTTTTGATATATGACTGCAATAATAAATTGGATTTGATTAGTTTCCATCTGTTGCTTCATCGGTCTTAACCAGAGAGCGAAGGGGGAGAAAGGCGGAAACCGATAAGTGCATTATGTCTCCAGCTCAAAAGAAAATATATCAGAGTTGCTGAAAGGTTTTTTTGTGGTGATGTACACATGACTGTGTGTTTGTGTATTTGTGTGTCATGGAGATCAATTGCAAAATATCTTATTTTCCTTCTAGAATGGTGCAATTTCAAAGTTTTCCTGTCTCCCCAACTGACTTTCACACCTCCTGTTAGCCCAAGCTTTCAAAGAGGTGGCTTGGGTTTTCAGACACACTTCACTAAGTGGGTGTGAGTAGGAGGCTGTGTGTTGTTGGAGGGCAGAAGTGCACAGCTGTCAGAGGGTGTAAGACATAACTGCGTTAATTGGGGAGGGGGGTGAGAACCAACCACCCATCAACCCATCATCCCCTTAGGCTGTTTGAGCAGAAAATTTTCGCCATCCAGTTTCTGCTTTAAATTTTTTCCTGTTTTCTGGCATGAACAGCCTCCGGGCTATCAGAAGGAAGCGAGATATTCAAAATTATGACCAGTATAAATCTTGGTACAGTTCCCAAATTAAGATCATCCATATTTCTGGACTAGAAATGGACCAATTTAGAAGACCTGCATCTGGTGGATTTTCACAACGATGATGACCACAAGCCATTAATTATATGTCTGCACTAATGTCGGACTGTTTTTCCTCACGGTAATTTGAGCCGAAGTTTGGAAATAATTGCCAGAATCTAATTGTGTCTCAGGGTGTCCCACAGTGCTGTTGTTTTGAGCTGTCATAAGTTGTTGCTAATTTAGGCCATTCGGTTTCTTTCAAAGCCCTTGTGTTATTGCAACTCGGGTGCCAACACCAGCCCTTTGAGGTAGGCCAGGTCAGATTCCAAAAGTTTGACTGTGACTCTATCGATAATAATCTGTGCTGTGTTTTTCAACCTTGACAGTGGTGTACAAAGATATAACAATGTTTATATACATGATACTAGTAAGAAAGAAACATTAGGACAGGAGACGGAAGGCAAGCTGGTGCACTTATTATTATTATTATTATTATTGTTGTTGTTGTTGTTATTATTATTATTATTATTATTATTATTATTATTATTATTATTATTTATTAGATTTGTATGCCGCCCCTCTCAGTAGACTTGGGGCGGCTCACAGCAATAATAAAGACAATGTAAAAACAAATCTAATAATTTAAAAAACACTAAAAACCCCATTATTAAAAGCAAGCATACACACAAACATACCATGTATAAACTGTATAGGCCCGGGGGAGATGTCTCAGTTCCCCCATGCCTGATGGCAAAGGTGGGTTTTAAGATGTTTACGAAAGGCAAGGAGGGTGGGGACAGTTCTAATCTCCGTGGGGAGCTGGTTCCAGAGGGTTGGGGCCGCCACAGAGAAGGCTCTTCCCCTGGGTCCCGCCAAACGACATTGTTTAGTCGACAGGGCCCGGAGAAGGCCAACTCTGTGAGACCTAACTGGTCTCTGGGATTCGTGCGGCAGAAGGCGGTCCCGGAGATATTCTGGTCTGGTGCCATGAAGGGCTTTATAGGTCATAACCAACAGTTTGAATTGTGACTGGAAATTGATCGGCAACCAATGCAGACTGTGGAGTGTTGGTGTAACATGGGCATACTTAGGGAAGCCCATGATTGCTCTCGCAGCTGCATTCTGCACGATCTGAAGTTTCCGAACACTTATGTACACCACTTACTGACCTCTTAGGAATCGGGAGAGGTCTATAGTGGATAATCTAAGGGTAAAGTTTTGGGGGTTCAGTGAAGATACTGGAAGGGAACAGGGCCGGAACAGGCAAGGAGAAGCATCTGTGGGGCCTCTCTAGGAATCTCTTGGGAAGAAACAGGGCCAGAAAAGGCAAGGAGAAGCCTCTGTGGGGCCTCTCTAGGAATCTCTTGGGAGGAAACAGGGCCAAAAAAGGCAAGGAGAAGCATCTGTGGGGCCTCTCTAGGAATCTCTTGGGAGGAAACAGGGCAGGAAAAGGCAAGTAGAAGTCTCTGTGGGGCCTCTCTAGGAATCTCTTGGGAGGAAACAGGGCTGGAAAAGGCAAGGAGAAGCCTCTGTGGGGCCTCTCTAGGAATCTTCTGGGAGGAAACAGGGCTGGAAAAGGCAAGGAGAAGCCTCCGCGGGGCCTTTCTAGGAGGAAACAGGGCCTCCACCCTCCCTGTGGTTTCCCCAATCGTACGCATTATTTGCTTTTACATTGATTCCTATGGGGGAAAAATTGCTTCTTCTTACAAACGTTTCTACTTAAGAAGTTTGTAAGTAGAGGTACCACTGTACTAGGTAATGAGACCCAGCCACACCTTGTTTCTCTGCATCTCCTGGTTTTATGCTTCCTGTTAGCATCTGGGGCTACTTCAGAAAACATATTTCGGTTTGATCCAACAGGTCTCATCCTCGTTTGTTCCGATGTGCTTCGCCTTCAGCTAATTGGAGGGATTTCAAGATTGAAAAAAAAACAGGCAAAGGAAAGGAATTAACAATCTCCATTTCAGGTGCAGCATAGACAACAAAGGGAGGAAAAGTAAAAAGAGAAGCCGGCCTATTATTGCTTATCTTTATGCATTTATTCATAACGTTTTGGATAACTCTTCCAAGCGATCTACGTGCAGAAAAGGTCGGTTTCGAGAAGCGAAAAGGCCTCATTAGAACGGGGAAGCGTTCAGAAGTGCTGAGCGGCAAATTAAAGTGGCTGCGGTTTGCACAAAACTCAAAAGAAAGGGGAGAAAAGTAACACACACACAAAAAAAATCCACACAAGCTTTCCTGGCCAGTGTGTAAAAAAATAATTTAAAAAATCAGATAGGTCCCTGAAGGTGCCTGATGCTGAAAACTATTCAAAAAGGACTCTTTTGGGTGAATCCACATGCCATAGTGTTGTATCTTATTTATTTATTTATTTATTTAATTAATTTATTTATTTATTTATTTATTTATTTATTGGATTTGTATGCCGCCCCTCTCCGCAGAGTCGGGGCGGCTAACAACAGCAATAAAACAGTATATAACAAAATCCAATACTAAAAACAGTTAAAAACCATTATATAAAAACCAATCATACATACAGACATACCATGCATAAAATTGTAAAGGCCTACGGGGAAAGAGTATCTCAGTTCCCCCATGCCTGGCGGCAGAGGTGGGTTTTAAGAAGCTTTCGAAAGGCAAGGAGGGTGGGGGCAATTCTAATCTCTGGAGGGAGTTGGTTCCAGAGGACCGGGGCCGCCACAGAGAAGGCTCTTCCTCTGGGTCCCGCCAAGCGACATTGTTTGGTTGACGGGACCCGGAGAAGACCCACTCTGTGGGACCTAACTGGTCGCTGGGATTCGTGCAGCAGAAGGCGGTCCCTGAGGTACTTGGATGTAGGTTGTCCTCAACTTATGACAACGGACTCCAACATTTCTGTTGCTAAGTGATCCAGTTGAATGAATTTCACCCTATTTGGTGACCATTCTTGCTCCAGTTGTTAAGTGAATCAACTACAATTTTTAAGTTAGTAATGTAGCTACAGAAACACAGAAACATAGAAGATTGACGGCAGAAAAAGACCTCATGGTCCATCTAGTCTGCCCTTATACTATTTCCTGTATTTTATCTTACGATGGATACATGTTTATCCCAGGCATGTTTAAATTTAGTTACTGTGTGGATTTACCAACCATGTCTGCTGGAAGTTTGTTCCAAGGATCTACTGTACTACTCTTTTAGTAAAATAATATTTTCTCATGTTGCTTTTGATCTTTCCCCCAACTAACTTCAGATTGTGCACTCTTGTTCTTGTGTTCACATTCCATTTTAAAAACACTTCTCTCCTGAACCTTATTTAACCCTTTAACATATTTAAATGTTTCGATCATGTCCCCCCTTTCCCTTCTGTCCTCCAGACTGTACAGATGGAGTTCATGAAGTCTTTACTGGTAAGTTTTATGCTTAAGACCTCCCACCATTTTTGTAGCCCTTCTTTGTACCCGTTCAATTTTACCTCTGGTTCTTCTTATACTCTGAAAAATATGGTAATCTCATGTCTGAGCAGGAAGTTGGACAAAAAGACCTCTACCTTCCCATTCTATTCTATTCTATTCTATTCTATTCTATTCTATTCTATTCTATTCCATTCCATTCCATTCTATTTCTATTCTATTCTATTCTATTCTATTCTATTTCTGTTCTATTCTATTCTATTCTATTCCCTTCCATTCCATTCCATTCTATTTCTATTCTATTCTATTTCTGTTCTATTCTATTCTATTCCCTTCCCTTCCCTTCCCTTCCATTCCATTCCATTCTATTTCTATTCTATTCTATTCTATTTCTGTTCTATTCTATTCTATTT
Source organism: Erythrolamprus reginae (assembly GCF_031021105.1). Classification (NCBI taxonomy): domain Eukaryota; kingdom Metazoa; phylum Chordata; class Lepidosauria; order Squamata; family Dipsadidae; genus Erythrolamprus; species Erythrolamprus reginae. The sequence continues at coordinate 111,501,243 of NC_091954.1, read as the reverse complement.
GTGGTGGTTATTCTGCAAATGTTTCATTACCTGACTAGGTAACTTCATCAGTGTTAGTAGAATAGAAATGTGTGAAACTCGCTCCTATCCCTGCTGATGTTACCTAGTTTGTGTAATGAAATATCTGAACAACTACGTTCAGAGTGCTCCAAAGACCTCTGAAAATTAAGAATTTCAAGCAAAGTTACAGGTCCATCTCTACTATTAGGAATGTAAATAAGTCCAGTCCAGATAGCATCCATCTTTATAGGGCTGGGCAATAAATCACAATTCTTCAGATGCTTATCCCTTATTTGGGACTCTTTGCTTGTGTTGGCAGAAGGTTCTTGGACACTACAAGCTAACTTTTATTCCAGACAATAACAAAACCTTCACGCCAGAGATGATTGTCTGCTCAGGGCCTTTCTACAGATTTAAACTTTTTTGTTTTGTCTTCTTCCTATCTGTCAGGAATTAATGAGTATTTAATGTCTGGCTTAAAGGCTTTGCTTGATATGCTACTTTTCCCACCTAGTGGTTTCAACCCTTACAAGGTTGAAAACTTATGCTGGGTGTTTCATTTTGCTTTGTTTTTGGTTTTTTACTAAGTATTTTTTTTAAAATTTATAACATACAAAAATTCCAATTTCAATTGAACAATGTGTTGTCTGGGTACAAATCATTTTAGGAACTAATAAAGTGTTCACAACAATATTTCTTGCATTAATATCTATAATACTAATAAATACTGCATTTTTTGGACTATAAGGCGTGTACTGGTGTATAAGACGCACCAAGATTTCAAAGAGGTAAGTAAGAAAAAAAGGTTTTGTCCTCCCTGGTCCCCCAGGAATACTCTGAAAGCCTCCCAAACCGTCTGCGTACCCCATTTTTGCAAAAAAAAAGGGGGCAATTTGGGGTGGGCAGGGCTTTGGGAGACAAAAAATGGCTTGATCCCTAATCATTTCTTTTCTGCACTCTTTCTAGACATATTTCATTTCATTCCTGCTTTATGTATGGTTATGATTGTATGATTGTTTTTAAATAAGGGTTTTTATAACTGTTTTTAACAGTTAGATTAAGTCTACAGAGAGGGGCGGCATACAAATGATAATAATAATAATAATAATAATAATAATAATAATAATAATAATAATAATAATTAGAACTGCCCCTACTCTTCCTGCCTTCCGTAAACTCCTTAAAACCCACCTTTGCCGTCAGGCATGGGGGAATTGAAACATCTCCCCCTGGGCATGTTTAATTTATATATGGTATGCTTGTGTGTATGTCTGTTAGTATATGGGGTCTTTTTTAAATCTTTAAATATTTTAAATTTGTCAGATTATTTATGATTTGTTTCCACGTGTTGTGAGCCGCCCCGAGTCTTCTAAGTAATAAATAAATAATAAATAAATAAATAAATAATAATAATAATAATAATAATAATAATTTAATTTCATTCATTCCATTCATTCATTCAATGAATTCATTCACATTGTTCTCCGAAGATTCAGGGCAGCTCACAACATACCAAAGCTCACAAAAGCAATACAAAAACAATTCTAAACCCCAATTATAAAAACTAATCTAAAAAAACACAAGTCACAAAACCATATAAACACACTCATTCACGTCACAGTCATTTTTATTTAGAGGTTTATTAATTGAAAATAATAGCCGAGGTGACGCAGTGGGTAGAGGGCAGTACTGCGGGCCACTAAAGCTGACTGCTTGCTAGATCTGAAGGTCAGCGGTTCAAATCTCACCACCGGCTCAAGGTTGACTCAGCCTTCCATCCTTCCGAAGTGGGTAAAATGAGGGTAAAATGAGGACCCGGATTGTGGGGGCAATAGGCTGGCTCTGTTAAAAAAGTACTGTTGCGAACATGTTGCAAGTCGCCCTGAGTCTAAGGAGAAGGGCAGCATTTAAAAATCAATTGAATGAATGAATGAATGGATGAATGAATGAATGGATGGATAGATAGATGGATGGATGGATAGATAGATAGTGATGGGCGAACCGAACCCGCACAATTCGGGTACGTACCCAATTTTGCGGTGTTCGGTATGTTTATTTTTACGTAAAAGGACCGCCCTTTGCTTGCAGTGCTGCTGCGCCATCATTTTTCATAAAAATAACAATGTTTATTTTTATGTGAATACCTCCCTTTGAAGGAGCTGGGGAATCCCTCCCACGAAGAGATTCCGGGGGCGGAGCCTTGACATCACCAGCAGTGGTTAAGGAAGCCAAGGTGATCACTTCCTGGATTCCATGGAATCCAGGAAGTGATCACCTTAGCATCCTTAGCAACCTGCCAGTATACTTGATGTCAAAGTTCCGCCCATGGAATCTCTTGGTGGGATTCCCCGTTTGGGTTCGGGTTCGGTTCGGGTTTGGCCGAATTTTGCGTAAAGTTCATCCGAACTTGCCGAACCCGAACACTGTTGGGTTTGCCCATCAGTATAGATAGATAGATAGATAGATAAGCAAGCAAGCAAGCAAGCAAGCAAGCAAGCAAGCAAGCAAGCAAGCAAGCAAGCAAGCAAGCAAGCAAGCAAGCAAGCAAGCAAGCAAGCAAGCAAGCAAGCAAACAAACAAACAAACAAACAAACAAACAAAATGTTGTATAAGTTTAATAGAAGTTGGCAACGAGCAGTTTCCGGCCTCCGGAGAGCTTCCTGGAGTGGTGAGGGAAAGGCCATTTTTATCGTCCCCAGGCTCCTAGAAAGGCTCTAAAACCAGGGGGGGGGGGGCAAAAATAGGTGTGCCATCGCATGTCGGGGGCAGGTGGGATTACACACACATGCACAGCCCCCCCCATATGGAATTATGGGTGTGGTCGTGTATGAGCATGACCTCATCTTCCCCCCTTTGGCCCGCCGTCACTGGTAGAGGGTTTCCTGCTTAAGCAGAGGGTTGAATAGAAGGCCTCCAAGATTCCTCTCCAACTGTTAATTTTGTTAAGCTCGGTTAAGCTCCTTATTAAATCAAGTGACAACCGCAGCCCTCTTCTCAATTACTCTGCTTTTGCACCTGAATGAAAAGAATCCAACATTCCTCCCACTTTGGACTCAGGTGCTCCCACCCCTTCATCCTTGCTGGGTAATTTCCCTTCCTTTGCTGACTCTCAAGCTGGCGTTTCTCTCTTCTTCTGGCTCCCAGATTTTCTCCGCTCAAGAGGTTGGCAGGCCTGCAAACAACTGCTAGCTCAGCAAGTTGCGCTGGTGTCGGTCCGGAGACCTCGTTGTTTACAGGGATCCGGGGATGTGAGGGTGTCCAAATAAATCCGACTGTATTTGAGCTGCGTGTAGGGTTTTCTGCCTCTTCCACCCCCCTCCTTCACTCCTGGGTTTGGCAGCAGATCCAGCTGTTTCTGTGCAACCTGCTGTAGGAGGCGGCAGGTGACATTTTGGACCATCTCCAATATTGGGTTCCTACCGGTACGGGCCACTCTAAAGCTCTGATAGAGTGGGTGCAGGAGTGGGCTGCTGCCCAGTTGGGGGGGAAATGCTGCCTGGATGGGGGGGATTATTCAAGGAGAAGAGCAACCTAGAACTAAGGAGGAACTTCCAACAGTGAGGACAATTAATCAGTGGAACTACTTGCCTCCAGAAGTTATGGGTGCTCCACAGGCAAAAATGGAGCTCCACCCAGAGGCACCCAATTTGCACCGAAAGATGTTGAAAGAAAATTATCTCTCCTCTCCTCTTCTTTCCTCTCCTTTCCTTTTTCCTTTCCTTTCCTCTCCTCCCCTCTCCTTTCCTTTCCCTTCCTTTCCCTTCCTCTCCTTTTTTCTTTTCCTTTCCTTTCCTTTCTTTTCCCTTCTTCTCCTGTCCTTTTTTCTTTTCTTTTCTTTTCCTTTCCTTTCTTTTCCTTTCCTTTCCCTTCCTCTCCTCTCCTCTCATTTTTCCTTTTCTTTTCCTTTCCTTTCCTTTCCTCTCCTCTTTCCTTTTCCTTTCCCTTCCTTTCCTCTCCTTTTTCCTTCCCTTTCCTTTCCTCTCCTCTCCTTTCCTTTCCTTTCTTCCTTTCCTTCCCTTCCGTTTCCTTTCTTTTCCTTTCCTCTCCTCTCCTTTTTCCATTCCTTTCCTTTCCTCTCCCTCCCCACCCCTCCTCTCCCCAGGTTTCCTTGCCTTTTTCTCTCTCTCTCCATCCTCTCTCCCCTCCCACTCCCTCTCTCCTCTCTATCTCCCCTCCCTTACTACCTTTCCATTCCCTCCTTCTCTCCTTGCTCCCTCCACCCCTTCCTTTCTCTTCCCCTCCCTCTCTTTCCTTTCCCTTCCCTCCCTCCCTCCTTGCTCCCTTCCTCCTTCCTTTCCCTCCCTTTCTCTCCCCTCCCCTTTTCCTCCCTCCCACCCCTTTCCCTCCCTTCCCTGGATCAATGATGGGGATAAAGGATTAAAAATAGAAATTTTCTCCTCTCAATAAATCACACTGGGAGTTTTCCACTTATTTTACACAGCTAATGGAAACATTTTTTTTAAAGAAAGAAAGGCTATAGTGTCTTCTTGAGAAAGAATATCCAGCAGATTCCCATCCATGGGTTGAGATGGAACAAAATCTGGGAGTCCAAGTCCGTAATCTTAAAGTTGCCAAGTTTGAGATCAACCTGCTGCTTGGAACTTAAATCATCCCTTTGATTTGTGCTTTGCCGTCATTTACTAATACCACGCTTCCCCGGTGAAAAATGAAGGGTCCTTGGAATCGGTTGCAACCCCCCAAATTTCCAGCGTTTTAAAAATGAGATCATCTAGGCAGCTACCTCCCAAGCAATTAATAATAAACCAGAAAAGTTTGCTTTCCTAGGACACTTAAACATGCAAATCCCACCCTCCGTTTTCTCATTTTTATTCTCTTTTATCTCTTTGTTTTACCTCCCATGTATGTTCTGCCAGCGTGTTTCAACCACCCGTAATTACAGGGTAATTAGTCCAAACAGACACACACCACACGATAAAAGGAAAACCCAAAAGTTTTTATAAACAGAAAAACAGAAACAGCTCCCTTTTTAAATGTCAAAGGGATTTTCTGGTACACACAAGGCACAGGTTAAATGCAATTCAATTGCTCACCCAATAACTAGGAAATTGAGTCCAATTCTAAAGTCCAGAGAGTCCACACACAATGTTGAACAGCACAAAAACCACGATCTTGACGAAACAATGAATCAGATAAACTGCCACAAGGCTAAACCAGCCCACTGTTCTTTTTATCTGTAGCACTAATTACAGCAGCCCCACCCAACCACAGGTGGCCTCATTTTCTCTTGTAATAATCCTTCAGTTGTTGTCTCCTATGCATCACTCTACACATGCGTGGATGTGTCATTAATCCTTGTTCAGAATCCAAGGATGATACAGATGATTGATCTCCTCCCCGGCTATCTGCCAAACTCCCCTCTTCCCTGTCACTCACGCTTCCTTGGTCAGAGGAGGCTTCGTTGGCAGATTCCATCGGGAGCAAAACAGGCCTACGGCATGTGGATGTTTTCCCCACCTCCACCTCCACATTCCTTGGAGCAGGAGCTGGGCCAGAGCTAACCACAGCACATGTATATACATTTCCCCCCTAAAAAGTCCCTAATGAAAATATATTTTGAAAAACCAAGGGAGAAAAAATGGTAAGGCGAGGTGCTTAGTTATGAAATTCAAAAAAATGGAAACACTTGACGTTTTGGCATCATAATGTTTGAACATGTTCAAATCAATCAAAACTTGACATATTTTAATGTTTTTTTAATTCTGTTATTTGATATGTTATTTTAAACTACCCTTTAAAGAGAAATTTAAGGAAATTTGTTATAACCTTCTAGAAATGGCAGACCTCTCAGACTTTCAAAGAGACCAAATTGTTGGTGCTCGAATGGCAGGCGCTAGTGTAACAGAAAGTGCCCGAATGTTTGGCGTTTCAAGAGGTCATGTCTCCAAAGTCATGACTGCTTTTGAAAGAGAAGGGAAAACGTCCTCAGCCAAGCACAGGTCTGGTCGAAAGTCGAAGTTGTCTGAGAGTGACCATCGGACTCTAAAACGAATTGTTAGAGCGGATCGTGAGACCGCAGCTCCTAAAATCACAGCAGAGCTCAATAGACACATACAGAACCCAGTATCCACAAAAACTGTTCAAAGGCAGCTTCACAAATCTGGATTCCACGGAAGAGCTGCAAGGTATTTCCATTTTTCTGTCCACCCTGTCTACATTTAGCACAGCAGTTAACAAGAGCCAATTAACTGGAAGGAGTGAGTGACAGACAATTAAGGAGAGGAAATTTGCTACCAGCTCTCTCTAGCTTCCCATCCAATTTTCCCCTTGGCCCAGGTGGAAGTTATTGAAGGAGGAATTAAAACTCACACAGGAACTGCATACCTTTAAAAAGCCACAGAGGTTTTTATTGAAACAGCTGCAGGAGCCCAACTTGCAAACCAAGGGAAGATTTTCCGGCTTCCTCAGACATTGCAAAGTGTGCCCAACTTAGAGAGATGCCTACCATGCAGTTGGCAAAGAGCTCCAGGTTTCACAGAATAATGGATAGAAACTGACCGAGGAGAGATTCAAGCTGGAAATAAGGAGGAACTTTCTGACGGGGAGAGCGACCCACCAGTGGAACAGATTGCCTGTGCAGGTTGTGAGAGCTCCAACATTTGAGGCTTTTGTTTCGTTTTTTAATAATCTTTATTAAATATTCGCATAAAAAAGACAAACGAACACACAGTACAAAACAAACATACATTTAAAAAATCAGTGTACAAATCTATATCGAATCTTAAGTACAAAATGATTAACGTGAACTTCCCTTCCCTTCCTTCCTTTCCATCTCCTCTCCTCTCCTCTCCTCCATTCCATTCCATTCCATTCTCTTCTCTTCGCTCCTATTCTATTCTATTCTATTCTATTCTATTCCATTCTATTCCATTCCATTCCATTCCATTCCATTCCATTCTATTCTCTTCGCTCCTATTCTATTCTATTCTACTCTACTCTATTCTATTCTATTCTATTCTATTCCATTCCATTCCATTCCATTCCATTCCATTCCATTCCATTCCATTCCATCTTCCCTTCCCTTCCCCCTCCCCTCCTCTCCATTCCATTCCATTCCCTATTCTGTTCCCTTCCATTTCCTGTTCTATTCCATTCCATTCTATTCCTTCCCAGGTGGGTCAAATGAGGACCCAGAATTATTGGGGGCAATATGCTGATTCTGTAAACCGCTTAGAGAGGGCTGTAAAAGCCCTACGAAGCAGTATATAAGTCTAAATGCTATAATGCTAGTCTCAAGCGGGACCCAATGCAATCCCGGAAGGGAAGGGGGAAGATTTTTTTCATTAAAAAAAACCAAACCAATTACTTATCCCAATGCAAAGCCTGGAATATTAGCTTAATTAAAAACATTCCGGAGCCCCTCCTTTGAAGGCGAAGGCAAGGAGAGGGACGATGCAGAGAAATCTCCATAGTGCATTTATTCAGGGACTGTCTTCATTTTTTCCTCCCCTCCCTCTGCTCCAGTAGCCCTCTTAACCTTTCGCTCTGGGGGGAACAAAGGCCCCTTGTCTCTTTCTCTGGCAGGGAGTGAATCTCCTCCCGGTGACCCAAAGGTGACTCTGCACCTGTGGCCCTGCGGCTTCCTGGCTATTGTCCCGATTCTGAGCCCATCTTGCCTCCCACCCCGCGCTCTCAAGCCAAAACCATCAACAGAAAGATCCAGCCAAATAAATAAGGCCCATGGGTGGAATGACAAGCTTGGCCCAAGGGCTGCCTTTCCAGGTTACAGTCAAAGGTCAAGAGGTGAGTAAACAGCCCCCAAGGCCACCAGGCAAAGGGGAAGAGAGGAATCCAAGGATTGGGGACTTGGCTGAGTTTTGGCTCCTGCAACATGGACAAAGGCCAAATCTCATGCCAACGGGCACGCATGCACCCACTGGATGGTCCACGCCTGTGACAGTCTCGAAGGGGGCATTGGTAGTGCTGAAGATGGACGGCCCTTCACTGGTTGCCTTTCTCTGGCATGTCTCCCCTCTGGCCAGAAATTGTTCTGGTTCATGGGAATCAAAGATTCAAGGTTCAGCGGGCCAGTTCTAGACCGTTCTTCCCCAACCGTAGAACACATGTCATCCCCTAACCCCCAACATTTAACCCTTAGACTATCCACGGTTGACCTCTATAGATTCCTAAGAGGCCAATAAGGGGCGTGCATAAGCGCACTAGCGTGCCTTCCATCCCCTGTCCTACTGTCTCTCCTATATCTCCTATATCTTCTCTTCTATCCCTCGAACTTTTCTTCTATTCCCTCATTGATATATCCTATTCCTATATTTTCTCTTCTATTCTTTCCTCGATAGATTTTACTTTCAGTGTATCCTCTTCATTGAGTATTATTGTGTTTTTGGACAAAATAAATAAATAAAACCGGTCGGGACTTTTCAGACATGTGGAATTCAGCTCCTGGAGTTCCCCAGCCAAAATGTCTAGAGTGGTGTTGCTCAACCTCAACAAGGGGAATTCTGGGAGTTGAAGTTCACACATACTCCTCTCCCTCCCTCCTTCCCCTCCCTCCTTCCCTTCCTTCCCTCTCTCCCTCCCCCCTCTCTTTCTCCCCACTTTCCAAATCCCATCCCTCCATCCATCCTCTACATTTCTACTTCCCTCCCTCCCAACTTACCTACCTGGCTTTGAATTGCACCCAGGCTTTGTTTCATCCTGCAAGTTTGCTGCACTAATTTGTGTGCCAATCAAATCTGCCTTCCCCCTTCCCCTTCCCCTCTTTCCTTTCCCTTCCTCTCTTTCTTTTTCTTTCTTCTTTCCTTTCTTTCCTTTCCTCTTTTCCTTTCCTCTCCTTCATCTATTTTTCCTTTTCTTTCTTTTCCTTTCCTCTCCTTCTTTCCCTTCCTTCTTTCCTTTCCTCTTTTCCTTTCCTTTCCTCTCCTTCATCCACTTTTCCTCCCCTCTCCCCTCCTTTCCTCTCCTCTTCTTTCTTCTCCTTCTTCCTCTTCCTTCTTTCCTTTCCTTTCCTTTCCTCTCCTCTCCCCCCTTCCCCTCCCCTCCCCCTTCCCTTTTTTCTTTTCTTTTGATCCTCAATACACCCCACCTACAACCCACCGGCACAAGTCTACGGAGGTGCCTCCTCTGGGGGCTCCAGGCTACCTGCTAATCTCTCCACAGAGTGGAGAGGAGAAGGCTAGGTGAGAATCGTCATTTTCTCAGCCCCCCCCCCACCTCCCCCACCCTTCCCGCCCTCCCCAAGGTTGAGCCCCACCAGTGGAATTTTGGCAGCTGCCACCCCAGCCGAGGGGTCTCAGCCCCAGCCGATCCCCTGCCCTTAGGGGAGATGGGAGGGACGAGGGGGTGATTTCGGTCCTGCCACAGAGCGCTTTGAACTCCGTCCTCTCTGCTTTCCCTCTTCGCTCAACTTGCTCCTACTGGTTTTTCCAAACAGCACAGGGGTGAGATAGACGGTTGGGTGCAGGGACCCCCTCAATCCCCCTTCCCCATCTGTGGGGAATCTCGGTCCCAAAGCTGTTTTTCTTTTTTTGCAAGGAGCAACTGGCTTTCTTGTTTTCCCCTAAAAGACCTTTCACTTCTCTTCTCTTCTTCTGTTCTGACCAGATGGTGGGGAAAGAAGGAAAGGAAAGAAGGAAATTGAAGGAAAGGAAAGGAAAAGAGGAAAGGAAAAGGGAAAAAGAAAGAAGAAAGGGAAAGAAAGAGAGGAGAGGAAAGGAGGAAATTAAAGGAAAGGAAAGTTAAAGAGGAAAGGAAAGAAGAATGGGAAAGAAGTAAAGGAAAGGAAAAGAGGAAAGGGAAGAAGGAAGGGAAAGAAGGAAAGGAAAGGAAAAGAGGAAAGGAAAGAAGAAAGGGAAAGAAAGAGAGGAGAGGAAAGGAGGAAATTAAAGGAAAGGAAAGGAAAAGAGGAAAAGAAAGAAGGAAAGGAAAGAAGGAAAGGAAAAGAGGAAAGGAAAGAGAAGGATTCCTATGAAGAAATATTGCCTTACAGCCAGTCTGCGAGGACTGCAAATCCTTCCCTTCCCTGCTGCCAGAAGAAGCTTCTTTCAGTCTCTTTCACCCTTCCTTCCTTCCTTCCTTCCTTCCTTCCTTCCTTCCTTCCTTCCTTCTTTCCTTCCTTCCTTTCTTCTATCCTTCCTTCCTTCCTTCCTTATTTTCTTCCTTCTTTTCTTCCTTCCTTCCTTCTTTTCTTCCTTCCTTCTTTCCTTCCTTTTTCCTTCCTTCTTTTCTCCCTTCCTTCCTTCCTTCCCCCCCTCCCTCCCTTCTGGAATTCTCTAACCAGCCCACCCCCAGGCAGCCTTCCCCAGCTCAATTCCCCTCTCCTCCTAGCTGAGGAAATTGGGCACTTGAAGTTTAAAAAAATGCCAATTTCATGTTTTGAGCAAATCCAGAAGACAAATTAATAGAATAACCTGGTTTATTCTGCCAACTGACAGTAAACAATGAAACAGCTCTGTGCGTTAGTGGTATTTGCCAAAGGCCTATGTCTTTTGCCTCCCGAAAGGGGGCTGAGCAAAGAAAACAAGGCCCACTCTTGAGGCTTCTTCTCTGTGATAATCCTCTGCCATGTTTTCATAACATTATCAAAGAGCGTGAAAAGAAAGAACCGAGATTAGTGTCTCAGGTATTCACTCTTCTTGATCATCACTTTATTTGGATATCTCTGAATCTTGTTTGCTCAACCAACTGCAGGAGGATAGAATGAGAATTCACTTTTGCCAGACCCATCCTAGACTACTGCTCATCTGTCTGGAACCCATACCACATCTCAGACATCAACACCCTTGAAAATGTCCAAAGATATTTCACCAGAAGAGCCCTTCACTCCTCCACTCGAAACAGAATATCCTACGAAAATAGACTAACAATCCTGGGCCTAGAAAGCCTAGAACTACGGCGCCTAAAACACGATTTGAGTATTGCCCACAAGATCATATGCTGCAACGTCCTACCGGTCAATGACTACTTCAGCTTCAACCACAACAACACAAGAGCACGTAACAGATTCAAACTTAATACGAACTGCTCCAAACTTGACTGTAAAAAATATGATTTCAACAATCGAATTATCGAAGCGTGGAACTCATTACTGGACTCAATTGTGTCAACCCCTAACCCCCAGCACTTCTCCCTTAGACTCTCCACGATTGACCTCTCCAGGTTCCTAAGAGGCCAGTAAGGGGCACTGGTGTGCCTTTCATCCCCTGACCAATTGTCTTTCCTTTTCTTTCACCTATCTCATATATCCTCTCCTCTAAGTTCACCTTCACCCTCTTTTTATATTATCACATGTCTATTTTCTTCCTATTTATTTATGTATTGGACAAATGAATAAATAAAAATAAATAAATAAAATAAAATCCTTCCACCTCTCACAACACTAGACAACACAGTATCAACAGTAAAGACCTTCAAATTCCTAGGTTCTATCATACCTCTAGGTCTAAAATGGTCACCTAACATCAAAAACATCATCAAAAGAGCACAACGAAGAATGTTCTTTCTGCGCCAACTCAGGAAGCTCAAACTGCCCCAGGAGCTGCTGATACAGTTCTACAGAGGAATCATTGAGTCTGTCATCTGCACCTCTATAACTGTCTGGTTTGGTGCTGCAACCCAACAAGACCTACACACATTTCAGAGGAGAATCAGAACTGCAGAAAAAACAATGGCTGCCAACCTGCCTTCCATTGAGGACCTGTATACTGCACGAGCCAAAAAGAGGGCGGGGAAAATATTGACTGACCCCTCGCACCCTGGACATAAACTGCTTAAAGTCCTATCCTCAAAATGATGCTGTAGAGCAGTGCACACCAAGACAACTAGACACAAGAACAGTTTTTCCCCAAACGCCATCACTCTGCTAAACAAATAATTCCCTCAACACTGTCAAACTATTTACTAAGTCTACATTTCTACTTCTACTCGTTTTTTCTCATCATTCCTATCATCCTTTTCCTCCCACTTAGGACTGTATGACTGTGACTTGTTGCTTGTATGTATCCTTAAGATTTTTATTAATATCGATTGTTTCCTCATTGCTTTTTTGACCCCTATGACAATCATTAAGTGTTGTACCCCATGATTCTTGACAAATATATCGTTTTCTTTTATGTACAGTGAGAGCATCTGCACCAAAGGCAAATTCCTTGTGTGTCCCAATCACACTTGGCCAATAAAGAATTCTATTCTATTCTATTTGGAAACTCGCAGAAAAATAATCAGTAAGAAATCAGGGAGGGAGGGAAGAAGAGGAAGATAGTTAGTTAGTGAGTGAGTGAGACAGAGAGAGAGAGAGAGAGAGAGAGAGAGAGCATCTGATAGCTAATTGCAGCACTAGCCCTTAAAGCAACATTGTGCTAATTCTGACTTAAGTTATATACAGTAATACCTCATGATACGAACTTAATTGGTGCAAGGAGGAGGTTCGTAAGACGAAAGGTTCGTAAGACGAAACATTGTTTCCCATAGGAAACAATGTAAAGTCAATTAATCCGTGCAACCAAAAAAAACCCGGCAAAAAAACGGCTTTCGGCGACTGCTGGGAAGCCGCGCGGCTGTTTTAAAAGGTGACAGCCGGCCTGGGGGGCTTCCCAGCACCCCCCCGAACCCGGGTTCAGGGTTCGGGGGGGTGCTGGCAAGCCCCCCAGGCCGGCTGCGACCTTTTAAAACACCCGCGCCGCTTCGCAGCTGTCTCCCGAAGCCGAACGCGGAAGTTCGGCTTTAGCGTTCGGCTTCAGGAGACAGCTGCGAAGCGGCGCGGGTGTTTTAAAAGATCGCAGCCAGCCTGGGGGGCTTCCCAGCAACCTCCCAAACCGAACCCGGGGTTCAGCAAAATTTTGCCTCTTCTTACGAACTTTGTTCGAGTTATGAACCGGCGTTCGGGAGGTTTCTGGGAAGCCCCGCCGCCCGGCTATCACCTTTTAAAACAGCCGCGCCACTTCCCAGCAGTCTCCGAATGCTGGTTCGTAACTCGAAAAAAGTTCGTAAGAAGAGGCAAAATTTTTCTGAACCCCGGGTTCGTATCACGAGTTGTTCGTAAGACGAGGGGTTCGTATCTTGAGGTACCACTGTTTTTCATAAAGTTTTGAAGAGCTACATGTGCCGGCAGGCACGGGGGCCATGAGTGATGTGATTGTCTCTGGCTGATACCATGTACAATTGAAATGGATGAATGTGTCCGATTGCCCATGGGTAGTGATGGGCGAACTGAACCCACACAATTAAAATAAACATGCTTATTTTTACGTGAAAGGGCCGCCCTTTGCTTGCAGTGCTGCTGTGGTGTCCTTTCACGTTAAAATAACAATGTTTATTTTTACATGAAGACCTTCCTTTGAAGGAGCTGGGGAATCCCTCCCATGAAGAGATTCCGGGGGCGGAGCTTTGAGGTCACCGGCAGGTTGCTTAGGACGCCAAGGTGATCACTTCCTGGATTCCATGGAATCCAGGAAGTGATCACCTTGGCATCCTTAGCAACCTTCTGGTGATGTCAAAGCTCCGCCCCCGGAATCTCTTCATAGGAGGGATTCCCCGTTCAGGTTCCGTTCGGGTTCAGCCGAATTTTGTGTAAAATTCGGCCGAACTTGCCGAACCCGAACACCGTTGGGTTCGCCCATCACTACCCATGGGGGTTTGATATATTTTTAATAATTTGTATATCCTTTTTAATAGTAATTTAGATGTCTTACATATTGTTACATTTATATTGTTGTACGCTGCCCTGAATCGCCTTGAGAAGGGCGGCATAGAAATCTAACTAGTAAATAAATAATAAAACAAATATTGGAGAAACCAACTAGTCAAGTGCACACAATAGTGACACGTTGTTTCCTGTCCTGCCTTCTTGGGCTTCGGAAAATAATTTGACCTCCTTGTTCTCGGTGGCAGTCTCTCAAATCAAGAGGGCTGAATGTTCCTTGGCCTACACGCGGTAAATTATGACATATATTTAGTGCTGTCATCTCAGAGAGAGTTGCTAGGGTCAGGCTGTAGTGCCGGGCCATTACCATAATCCATGGCAGTTAGCTTGCGCGGCAATCATAACCTGCCCCTCTCCTCTCTTCTCAGACAGGTTAATGGCTCTTGGCATTTTCCTCCTGGTATCCCGCTAGCTCGGTCCCTTCATTCAGCCCTGGGCTAGAATTATTACAGCGTAATTAAAAAAAAAACGCAATTAAGCGCCACCACTTAGCAGAAAAGTCATACAGTTTGGGGATAATTATCTGACAATATAACAAGTTGCGTGGCGTTAATCAAGCCCTGATCTGCTCGAGCAGCTGGGACTGTGATGCTAAGTTGGCCGGAGAACGGCCGGGATTTAGAGGGAAGCTTTTGATGGGGCTGGGCGGCAAGGCTTGGCGATGTGTGTGTGTGTGTGTGTGTGTGTGTGTACCAGTGGTGGGTTGGTACTGATTTGGACCGGTTCGTGCAAACCTGTGGTGTAAGTTTGACCACGGTCATTGAACTGGTAGTGAAGGTCAACTTGCCACGCCCCGGAACCAGTTAACCAGTCACCGCTGCTTGAAAGCGGCTGGCAAATAACTCTCTGTGCATGTGCAGAGGGTCAATGCACATTTCTGAACCGGTAGGGAAGGTAAGAGAAACTCATCCCTCGTGTTTATGCTTCAGAGTGCAGATGGAGAACTGGGAAGGTTCCCATTTTGTTTCATTTCCTTCCAATTCAATTCTTTCTTTCTTTCTTTCTTTCTTTCTTTCTTTCTTTCTTTCCTTCCTTCCTTCCTTCCTCCCTCCCTTCCTTTTTTCTTTCTTTCTTTCTTTTTTCTTTCTTTCCTTCTTTCTTTCTTTCTTTCTTTCATTCTTTCTTTCTTTCTTTCCTCCCTCCCTCCCTTCCTTTTTTCTTTCTTTCTTTCTTTTTTCTTTCCTTCCTTCCTCCCTCCCTTCCTTTTTTCTTTCTTTCTTTCTATTTTCTTTCTTTCCTTCTTTCTTTCTTTCTTTCTTTCATTCTTTCTTTCTTTCCTCCCTCCCTCCCTTCCTTTTTTCTTTCTTTTTTTCTTTCTTTCCTTCCTCCCTCCCTCCCTTCCTTTTTTCTTTCTTTCTTTCTTTTTTTCTTCCTTCCTTCCTTTCTGCTTTCTTTCCTTCCTTCCCTCCCTCCCTCCTTCCTTCCTTCCTTCCTTCCTTCTTTCTTTCTTTCCTTCCTTTTTTCTTTCTTTCTTTTTTAATTTCTTTCTTTCTTTCTTCCTTCCTTTCTTTCTTCTCTTTCCTTCCTTCCTCCCTCCCTTCCTTTTTTCTTTCTTTCTTCTATTTCTTTCTTTCTTTCCTTCCTTCCTTTCTTTCTCTCTTCTTTCCTTCCTTCCTTTCTTCTCTTTCTTTCTTTCTTTCTTTCCTTCCTTCTTTCTTCCTTCCTTTCTTATTTTCTTCTCTTTCTTTCTTTCCTTCCTTCCTTCCTTTTTTCTTTCTTTCTTATTTTCTTTCTTTCTTCTCTTTCCTTCCTTCTTCCCTCCCTCCCTCCCTCTTTCTTTCTTTCTTTCTTTCTTCATAATTTTTTATTTATTATTTATAGGCCACCCTTCTCCTTTTAATATTTTTAAATTGAATTTAAAAAAAACCAAACACTAAACAGCAGCAACAACATTAATCTTTCAATAAATTTGTATAAACATTCTAAATATTAAAAAAAACAGAAAAAGGAAAGACAAAAACGAACAAGAAAGAGAAAGAAAGGAAAAAAGTGAACACAAGAACAAGGGGGCACAATCTGAAGTTGTTTGGGGGAAAAGATCAGAAGCAACGTGAGAAAATATTATTTTACTGAAAGAGTAGTAGATGCTTGGAACAAACCTCCAGCAGACGTGGTAGGTAAATCCACAGTAACTGAATGTAAACCTGCCTGGGATAAACGTAGATCCATCCTAAGATAAAATACAGGAAATAGTATAAGGGCAGACTAGATGGACCAGGAGGTCTTTTTCTGCCTTCTGACTTCTATGTTTCTATGTTTCTATGGATATAAACATCAAGCTACATGCTGGAGGACAGAAAGAAGAAGAGATCGAAGGTCAACCTACAGGAGGAGAGAAGCTCCTTTTTGGATTGGAGAAAGGTTAAAAAGAAGAAGTTGGGTGCTGTTGAGATGGAACTCCGCAGACAAGCTCTCAAGACACCTGCAGAAGTTGGGAGGATTGATTCTCAGTCACGTTCCCTTTTGCGGGTCAGGGGAAGAGGATGTGCAACCTGCTCCTCCTTGTAACCCTCACACCTCCTCGTCCTGCCACACTCAATATCAGATGCCTGTCGGAAGAAGGGGGGGGCGTAAAGAGCGCTTGCTGCTAGGAAAGGCCTTCAATTATGGATGCGATAGAACTTTGACTCCAGGCAGCGTGCACTTTAGACAAAGTGGTGTCGATCTATCACAAAAGAGGCTGCCGCCCCA
This sequence comes from Erythrolamprus reginae, assembly GCF_031021105.1. Lineage (NCBI taxonomy): Eukaryota > Metazoa > Chordata > Lepidosauria > Squamata > Dipsadidae > Erythrolamprus > Erythrolamprus reginae. The sequence goes on along the minus strand of NC_091954.1, from coordinate 111,484,877 downwards.
GTTTCGTCCGAGGAGGCCCTCGGATCTAGCTTCAAGCACCGGGAAACTTCACACAGGTGCTGCATTCAAAGAAACTTGGAGAAAAGTCTCTGTAAGACTTATGGCATTAAACTTTAACATTATTCAATCCGTGACCCTGGGTTTCTTTGCTATCTACTATGTCTCCTCTCCTTGGTTAGAAACACTTGTGCTCAGGAGTGGGATTCAAAACTTTAGCAACTGGTTCTCTGTCCGGTTGCTGGGTGGGCTTGGCCATGGTGGGTGTGGCTTACTCAGCCTCTTGCACCACAGTGGTCGGTGGGTGGGTGATACACCCACGAATGTGTGAAAATGGCACAAGGGGCAAAAATGGCCTCCCCCAGGCTCCAGAGACTCGAAACAGGCCCAACAAGTGGGTGGACAGATGAATTAGATGATAGATAATGATAGATAGATAGATAGATAGATAGATAGATAGATAGATAGATAGATAGATAGATAGATAGATAGAATAATGATAGATGATAGATAGATGATAGAAAGAAAGAAAGATAGATAGATAGATAGATAGAATAATGATAGATAGATAGATAGATAGATAGATAGATAGATAGAATAATGATAGATAGATAGACAGACAGACAGACAGACAGACAGACAGATAGATGTAGGTAGGTAGATGATAGATAGATAGATAGATAGATAGATAGATAGATGATAGATAGATAGATAGACAGACAGACAGACAGACAGACAGACAGAGACAGATCAATGGGATTCCTGACTTTTAGATCATCTTCTCCTCAGAGAAATACCAGGAATTTTTTAAAAATATGCTTCCATTGCTATTAACCCAGTTACCAGAAACTTTGAAAACAAATTATTTGGAGAAAATAGCTAACTATTTTTCAGGTATACACTATTTGCCTATCTGCTCAACTGTTTAATCGTCTCCAAGTTTGAAATGATCTCTTCATCTTTAAATGAAGCCCATCGTCTCCAACCGAATAAATATTTTCCACCCATCGCGTGACCTGTCTTCCCAGGGTGGAATTTGGACTGAGATTCCCCGGGACAGCCAAGCTAAGGAGTCCTTCATTGTTGAGGTATGACTCCATGTCTCCAGCCATTTTCGAATTGCTAGCTGAAGAGCGGGGGACGAAGGCCCCCATTTAAAATTAATCTGAGGTGGCTGAGGTAGAAGTTGGGCCTTCAGTCTTCAGCTTGGACGCTTTCTCGTCCAAAAAGGTGTCCAGATTGACATTAAATCCTTGACAGAGGTGGATCGCCTGTGTTCGGCGAAGCTTTCCCCTGCCAAATTCTTTTCCAGCAACTGACTCTAGAGATGCTTGGTTGGAGACCAACCATTTTGGCTCTGTCAACGGACTACAGTTCGTTCCTTGACAAATCTGAGGAGAAAACAAAGCACTAACTTTCCTCCGGTTAAGTTTCTAAGCTGATGGTGACAAGCGAAAGGGAGAGGTTGAACTTGAGTAGCTGGAGAAAATCGGAATATTATTTTTTTTCTCTCTCTCCCTCACTTTTCCTTCCTGGGCCCTGGATGCCTCAGCTTGTCCAGATTTCCTTGATATGGGTCAGCCTGGTGTTACATCCATTCATCAGATAGGTGCCCGTAAAGAGCGTAGACCAATTCCCCAAGCATTAAAGGCCAAGCTTTTATCTTAATTAAACTGCCTTTTTCCCCCCAAACAAGAGAGATAAATGGCATTCAGGGGAGATGCTAAAATAATTAGTTCAGGGCAGGAAAGGAGGAGTGGAAATAATTCTTGGGGCTGGCAAGCGGCTTCCTGCTGGGGAATGGGGGAGAATCGTTTTGGAGGGAAATTTATTGCTGCTCTGGTGAATTAGGCCGGTGGTTTTCAGAGGGAGGAAGACTGAGGGGGATGGAGAATCTAGGCCTTAACATGCTAGGCCCGGTTAAACCTGGAGCTTAGATGATGATGATGATGATGATGATGATGATGATAATAATAATAATAATAATAATAATAATACTGGAACAAAGCATTGCATGGACAGTTCTTGGAGAAGATTGAAGGCAAAGTGGATAAAGAAAAGACCTGGTCATGGCTTACAAGTGGAACACTCAAAAAGGAGACAGAAGGACTAATACTGGCGGCACAAGAACAGGCCATTAGAACAAATGCTGTCAAAGCCAGAATTGAAAAATCAACAGACGATCTAAAGTGCCGACTCTGTAAAGAAACAGATGAAACAATTGATCACATACTCAGCTGCTGCAAAAAGATCGCACAGACTGACTACAAGCATAGAGATGATGCTGTGGCACAGATGATCCACTGGAACTTGTGCCGGAACTACCATTTACCAGTGGCAAAAAACTGGTGGGATCATAAGCCCAAAAAAGTGGTTGAAAATGAGCAAGCAAAACTACTGTGGGACTTCCGACTTCCGACTGACTGAATTCTGAAGCGTAACACACCAGACATCCTGATTGTGGAGAAAAAGAAAGCATGGATCATCGACATCGCAATCCCAGGAGACAGCAGAATTGAGAAGAAGCAGCTAGAGAAATTAGTGAAATACGAAGATCTAAAAATCGAGCTGCAACGACTCTGGCTTAAGCCAGTGAAAGTGGTCCCAGTGGTACTTGGCACGTTGGGGATGATACTACAGAGTCCGGTAATGAGTTCCACGTACATGGAAGTACATGGAAGGTAGAAATACTGTATTCAGTTCTGGTCACCACACTTCAAAAGAGACATTGAAACTCTGGAGAAGGTGCAGAAAAGAGCAACCAAAATGATCAGGGGTCTAGAAACCAAGACTTACGAAGAGAGACTGAGGGAACTGGGCATGGATAGCCTAGAGAAAAGGAGGGCTAGAGTGGACATGATAGCAGTCTACAGGTATATGAGGGGATGTCACAGAGAGGAGGGGATCACTTTATTCTTCAGGGTACCAGAGGGCCAGACGAGGAACAACGGCTGGAAGCTGACCAAGGAGAGATTCAACATGGAGATAAGGAGGAACTTCCTGATGGTCAGAGCGATCAACCAATGGAACAGCCTACCAGCGGACGTTGTGAACTCCAACACTCTGGACATTTTTAAGAGAAGATTGAACTGCCACTTGACTGGTGTACTATAGGGTTCCTGCTTGGGCAGGGGGTTGAACTCAATGGTCTTCATGGTCCCTTTCAACTCTAACAACAAATAAATAAATAAATAAATAAATAAATAAATAAATAAATAAATAAATAAATGAATGAATGAATGAATGAATGAATGAATGAATGAATAAATAAATAAATAGTCACCCAATGAGCAATTAATTACAGGAAGGAGGTACCTGACCAAGAATTCCAGCGGGGCTGAATAAACACATATAAACTGAGCAACAAAGAGGACGATCTCAAAGTCTTAAAGCAGGAAGACAAATACAATTTAGCAAGCAGAGCTGAAAGCTGATAGAATGAAATGCATCAGTGGAATGTCAGGATTGAAGGTCGTAACTTGTTCAAAAGGAACAGCCCAGATAAAAGAGAGGAGTGGCATCCTAGGTGAAGTAAATCCATGCATGCGTAGAGATCCAGGAAACTGAGCAACAGGCTGGACCTGTTCGGGGTTGTGAAGGAAGACAAGGCAAACATCAGTAGATGTTTCATCACAAGGAAGTAGAGTTTGGTTGGACATCAAGAAGAATTTCCCAAAAGGTACAAACCGTGTAACAATATGAGTAGGCTGCTCTCGGAGGTAGTGGAATTGCCTTTGCTGGAATTAATTAATTAACCATCCGTTAATCAATTAATTTAAGTAAAGGATGGTTGGGCATCTTTTGGAGACAGCCTTGAAGTGGATCCTTAAATAGGCAGGAGATTGGACGAAAGCAGGGGTGCCAAACTAGATTTCTTTGAGGGATAAGCATTGTAATTTCCCTCTGTGGGCTGGTGGGGGCAGGAAGACAGGATGGATGCCCCCCTGCAGCACTCTGATGGCCAAAACAGACCATAGGGAGGGCATGAAAGGCCCCTCCATGCAGGGGTGGGCTGCTGCCCGGACGGGAGGGGAACGCAGTGGGGTAGCGAAAATGGAGCTCCACCCCAGAGCACCCAATTTACACTGAAAGATGTTGAAAGAAAATGCAGGGCATCCTGCATAAGCCACGGCCACAGTGTGGTATAAAAATTTTGGTAGCCCTCCATGTCCTATTTTTCAGCCTAGACAGCTTCCTGCAACACTTAGTCTAGCAAAGAGGAGGTCCGAGGGGGACTTGATAGCAGTCTACAAATACTTGAGAGGCTGCTACAGAGGGGTGTGTATGTCAGGCTGTTTTCCAAAGCACCAGAGAGCCAGACCAGGAGCAATGGATTGGAAGCTGTCCAAGGAGAGATTCTACCTGGAAATAAGGAGGAACTTTCTGACGGTGAGAGCGATCAACCAGTGGAACAGCTTGTCCGCAGAGGTGGTGAACGCTCCAACACTAGTGACCTTCAAGAAAAGACTGGACTGCTGTCGGACTAGCATGATGTAAGGTCTCCTGCACCAGGAGAGGGTTGGACTAGATGACCTGCAAGGTCCCTTCCAACTCTAATAATAAATAAGAAAATGAAATAAAATAAATACATTTGCTGGCCAAAAACGGGTCTCTTGAGGCCTCTGCGCAGCCCATTTTTGGCCAGCAGAGTGCCTCCAGTCCCCTAATCATCTTTGTTGCTCTTCTCTGTACTCTTTCTAGAGCAGTGGTTCTCAACCTTTCTAATGCCATGACCCCTTAATACTGTTCCTCATGTTGTGGAGACCCCCAACCATAAGTCTAGCGCCAATTCTCTCCACAGATCTTTAAGCTGATTGGCAGGAAGGTCAGAGGGATACCCCCCACTGTAAACACCTGATTGGTCAGATTGAAAACATATATTCCAAGGTGCCAGAATAGAAGCTTTAGTTCCTAACACCATGAAAAATTTGTCTTTTCCCATAGTCTTAGGCGACCCCTGTGAAACGGTTGTTCGGCCTCCAAAGGGGTCCTGACCCCTAGGTTGAGAACTACTGTTCTAGAGTCTCAACATCCTTTTTACACCGTGGCGGCCAAAACTGGAAACAAACAAAAACCAAAGAAAGACCAAACAAAAATTTGTTTGGATTTAGCTAGTGTTATCAATACAGTGCTTGTGTCCATTACTAAACTTTTGCATATAGAAATAGCAATAGCATTTAGTCTTATACAGTACATTGCTTGGTTTTCAGAATCATATATACACCCAGTTCCCATCTTTTGCTGATGGGCCTAATGAATTTGAACTGAATTGAAGTTAATTATTTCTTTGTAATTAGACACACAAGGAAGTTCCCTTCTCTAATGTAGCAATAAACGAGAAATCTTCTTTTTAAAAAAATGCTTTAGTTTTTAATCTATAATTAGGAAATTACAGATTAAAATAATTAAAAAGATAAGAATTTCTATTTTCAAATTAATTGGTCAGCCAGCTCTTGATTATACTTCAATGTGTATATTCCCCCAATTTTTCGAAAATATATGCAAAATGCTGACCTTAAATCTGCAAACTGTGAATAGAAAATGGCATTACTCTAGAAAATATATGTAAAACAAATAGGTATATTTATTTATACCCCGCCTTTGTTATTTTTATAAAATAGTATTTGGTCATATTGGATATGTTCATCATTAGTTTTATAAATAGCAACATATTCAATACTTCTTTCTCCTCTTATTTTCCCCATAATAACAATTCTATCAGGTGAAATTAAGTGTCTGGACTAAAGTCAACATATAAGATACAAATATGGAGGTGTATATTATATACTAGTAGCTGGATACCCATAGGAAACTAGGTGATCATGCTTGATAAATTGACAGTTAAAGCTTGAAAATTAATGAGGAGTTATGATGCGACTTGATACATTGACACTTAAAGCTTGGAAATTTATGTAGACTGTATGTAGCATCAGGGCATGTTAATATAAAGCAACTGGCAGTTGGAACAGAGTTCTTTTCAAGTGGGCTGGGGGAGTAGAATGTCTAAACTGCCAGCTTGCAGGTCAGATGAGTCACGCACTGGCCACACCTATGTCCAGTTTAGCAAAAGGGTAGCATCAGAGCATATTAAGATAAGGTAGCTGGCAGTTGGAACAGAGTTCTTTTCAAGTGAGGAAGGGGAGTAAAATGTCTAACACTTTAGCATCAGAGCATGTTACATTATATTATATAAGAAATATTAATGATCTAATGGTCATTAAAAAAAACCCTTTCTTTGCAAGCACCTAGAAGCCAAGAGGAGCGGTATTTCGCCCTTGTTCTGGCCTCATCAGCTAGCCATACCGTTACTGGGATTTGATCCTGGGGCCTCTGCCTTGTAAGGCAGAGAATTAACCTCTAGGCCACCAGATCTAATCCCTTCAGCTTTGTATCAGGGAGGGGCTATATGTTTTTTCTGTTGGATCACCCTAGTATATTGAGGGAACGTCACAGCTCCTTTTTGCCTCTAGGCCCAACCCAGGGCCATTTCAATTTATTCATAGCCAACAAACTATGTTCTGTATGTATCACATGTTTTTGCTGAATTTTTAAAATTAAGGGAGACTAGGATAGCGCTATTTCGGCCTTGTTCTGGCCTCATCAGCCAGCCATACCCTTATATATATGTATGGATTGTATATATTGAGATTGTGTATGTTGAGATTGCGGGAGCTTTGAAAATGACTTGGAAGAGATGCTTTAGAACATGCAGAAGTACAACTCTGAAATAATGTGGCTGCGTTAATGAGACAATATACAATTTATGAAAGCAGCCCTATCATTTTCTCACTGGAGGCAGGAGATAGCTGCAGCTCCTTTTTTAAAAAAAGTTGCTTTAATGTTCCCATGCATTCCAGAATATAATTTCATCAGAACCCTGAAACATTTGTCATGATGAGGCAACCCAAGCTCTACCTCTTATGTGTGTGTGTACAATGTTATAATCCATGTATGCAGGAGGTAAGGTTTGCGTTGCAACACACATTTGCGTTGCAACATACATGTTTCATCATTTACCCCTCCCATGACCCCTCCTGTGGATAACCAAACTGAAGCAGCTCCTCCAAACCTTTTTTAAAAACAGGCACAGCCCAAACATATATTAGATATTAGAGGGTTTTTTTTCTGAAGGAATCAAATTAATGAAGAAATGGACAAAACTGAAATGGAAATTGGAAATATGAGAAGGTAAATAAAACTGACATGGATGGATTTGTTCGTATCTTCCAGAAATTAAAATGCTGGGCTAGCCAATTTTGACTTGCCAGAAAAGTGGAATGCATTATTAAATTATCTTTGTATCAAGTAGGAACATGCCGATTTATATATTTAGGGGAATGTCTTCTGGTCAGTGGGCGAAAAACAGGACTTTGGCAGAACAAGAAATTGGCTGCAACGGGAGAAAGGATAGTCACAAAACACTGAAATTTTCCTTTGCTCTTCTTTCTGACACCCACAATATCACAACATGGACAACGTAGGGGCCGATGGGTGATCTTGTGCTGCAGGGTGAGACCACCCTGTCCCCCAAGAGGAAGATGCCGTGTTAATCCGGCCCCAACGCAAATGCCAGCACCCTGCTGAGAGCAGCCGGATTTTCAATTGTAGAAGACAATTTTGTGTACTATGCTGGGGGTCATCTATGAGACCACATGAGCCCCGCTTGTATTTGGTGTTCTGATTTTTTGTTGCCAATGTGAAAGACAGAGCGTTTGTCAACTGAGATTTGGCGTTGCCAATTTTTCATATTATATATGAATACAGTGGTACCTCTATTTCCGAAATGAATTCGTTTCGTGACCAGGTTCTTAAGTAGAAATGTTTGTAAGAAGAAGCAATGTTTCCCATAGGAATCAATGTAAAAGCAAATAATGTGTGCGATTGGGGAAACCACAGGGAGGGTGGAGTCCCTGTTTCCTCCCAGGAGATTCCTAGAGAGGCCCCACGGAGGCTTCTCCCCACCTTTTCCGGCCCTGTTTTCTCCCAGGAGACTCCTAGAGAGGCCCCATAGAGGCTTCTCCCCACTTTTTCCGGCCCTGTTTCCTATCTATCTATCTATCTATCTATCTATCTATCTATCTATCTATCTATCTATCTATCTATCATCTATCTATCTATCTATCTATCTATCTATCTATCTATCTATCTATCTATCTATCTATTAGATTTGTATGCCACCCCTCTCCGCAAACTCGGGGCGGCTCACAGCAGTAATAAAACAATATACAGTAACAAATCTAATATTAAAAGTCTAAAACCCCCATTATTTTAAAAGCATACATACAAACATACCATACATAAAACTACACAGGCAAGGGGAGATGTCTCAGTTCCCCCATGCCTGACTGCAGAGGTGGGTTTTAAGGAGTTTACCAAAGGCAAGGAGGGTGGGCACAATCCTAATCTCCGGGGGGAGTTGGTTCCAGAGGGTCGGGGCCGCCACAGAGAAGGCTCTTCCCCTGGGTCCTGCCTGCCGACATTGCTTAATCGACGGGACCCAGAGAAGGCCAACTCTCTGGGACCTAACCCACTGCTGGGATTTGTGCGGCAGAAGGCGGTCTCGAAGATATTCTTCCTCCCAGGAGATTCCTAGAGAGGCCCCACGGAGGCTTCTCTCTGTTTTTTTCCAGCCCTGTTTTCTCCCAGGAGATTCCTAGAGAGGCCCCACAGAGGCTTCTCCCTGCCTTTTCCGGTTACAGTTTCGGAGGCTCGGGTTTGTAAGTGGAAAATGGTTCTTGAGAAGAGGCAAAAGAAATCTTGAACGCCCGGTTCTTATCTAGAAAAGTAGAGGCGTTCTTAGGTAGAGGTACCACTGTATAAGGATAACGCCTCCGTGGCAAGGGAAGCACGTTGTCGAACCATCTGTTGGGGCATTCCCTGGCATCTGCGGTGGAAGCCAAAAAAGCTGTAGGTGGTGTAAGCCAGTCAGATGTTGTGTAGATCAGACAGCATGGAGCCTGTCAATTAATGCATTCGCAGCTCTTAGCTCAACATAGCAACCTGTTGCAGAATTTGTCTTAGCCAAGAAGGAGGAAGGTGGAGGCTGAAACTTTGGCACAGTAGACGGAGACACCGACAATCCTGGAACACCAGTTCAGGCAACCGCCTAGCAGGTGACTTTGCTAATGATTTCTTAAGGGACTTGGGGAATTTATCGCTGTGGATTTATTTCAGGCAAGGCCTTGACTCAAAAACAGATGCTGGGCTGTTACCATGGAACATGTCAACTCAGTTTTATACTTACTTCCAGAACTAGGTCACGGTTGCTTTTATCCCAGAGATGCCCATGGAGGAAGAATTAATCATTTCAATCATTATCTAGAACTGAACTTTTATAGCAATTCAAGAAAATCGAGCTACTTGCCTAATCTGTTATCGTACTAAACCTTGTGGGTTCAGTACAAAACCTTAAAATGTTACTTACTTAAAATGTTACTCTCTACCATTTGTCCTTTTGGTGGTTTTTCAAACAATTTATTTATTTATTTATTTGTTTGTTTGTTTGTTTGTTTGTCTGTTTATTTATTTATTTATTTCTTTGTTTATCTGTCTGTCTGTCTGTCTGTCTGTCTGTCTGTCTATCTATCTATCTATCTATCTATCTATCTATCTATCTATCTATCTATCTATCTATCTACCTGTTTGTTTGTTTGTTTGTTTATTTGTTTATTTGTTTGTTTGTTTATTTATTTATTTATTTATTTATTTGAGTTGAAAGGCAGGGACCCTGCAGGTCATCAAGTCCAACCCCCTGCTCAAGCAGGAAATCCTACACCTCGCCAGCCAGATGGCAGTCCAATCTCCTCTTGAAAACGCCCAGAGTTGGGGCATGATTTAATGTGACTTAATCAACTGAAAAAGAGTCCAAGCACCTCCAAGTCTTCAGAGAGGAGTGGCATACAAGTCTAATAAATAATAATAATAATAATAATAATAATAATAATAATAACAATAACAATAACAACAATAACAACAATAACAACAATAACAACAATAACAACAAACAACAATTATTATTACTATTATTATTAATATTATTATTAATATTATTATTATTATTATTATTATTATTATTATTATTATTATTAGAAAATTACCTTGGTCGGTAAGCCACTCCCACTCAGTCACATGACCTTTACGCCACCCCTAGTTACATGATTTTCAAGCCACTCCCATTGGGTCACATGGCCAGCAAGCCACCTCTACCCAGTCACACGACCATCAAGCCACATCCACAAAATAAGCCACCCCCACAGTGCATTCGTGAAAAAATTTGCAACCCTTCACTGTCAGGAAGCCAGAGCACCTTGTAGAGTGTTGGAGTTACATTGGTGTATCTCGAAACACCTATGACGGCTTGCGTGACTGCATTCTGTGTTTAATGGTAACAGTACAGTACAGTACAGAACTTCAAGTTTCTAGGTTCTATCACCGTGATGACAAACCTATGGCATGCATGCCACAGGTGGCACATGGAGCTATATCGGAGGGTATTTATTTATTTATTGTTAGAGTTGAAAGGGACCATGAAGGCCATCGAGTTAAACCCCCTGCCCAAGCAGGAACACCAGTCAAGTGGCAGTTCAATCTTCTCTTAAAAATGTCCAGAGTGTTGGAGTTCACAACGGCCGCTGGTAGGTTGTTCCATTGGTTGATCGCTCTGACCGTCAGGAAGTTCCTCCTTATCTCCATGTTGAATCTCTCCTTGGTCAGCTTCCAGCCGTTGTTCCTCGTCCGGCCCTCTGGTACCCTGAAGAATAAAGTGATCCCCTCCTCTCTGTGGCAACCCCTCGTATACTTGTAGACTGCTATCATGTCCGCTCTGGCCCTCCTCTAGGCTATCCATGCCCAGTTCCCTCAGTCTCTCTTCATAAGTCTTGGTTTCCAGTCATCTTGGTTGCTCTTTTTTGCACCTTCTCCAGAGTTTCAATGTCTCTTTTGAAATGTGGTGACCAGAACTGAATACAGTACTCCAGGTGTGGTCGGACCAGGGTGTAGTAGAGTGGTATTAAGACTTCCCTGGTCTTGGAGTGTATTCCCCTGTTGATGCAGCTTAGGATTGTGTTGGCTTTTTTAGCCAGGTATAACAAGCAGGAAGAGGGAGATTATGATCCCGCTGTATAGATCGCTGGTGAGACCCCATTTGGAATACTGTGTCCAGTTCTGGAGACCTCACCTACAAAAAAATATTGATAAAATTGAACAGGTCTTAAGTCAAGCTGCAAGAATGATGGAGGGTCTTAAGCATCAAACTGATCAGGAAAGACTTCATGAACTCCATTTGTATAGTCTGTCCTCCAGACTAGGACAGGATCGAAACATTTAAATGTATCAAAGAGTTAAATAAGGTTCAGGAGGGAAGTGTTTTTAATAGGAAAGTGAACACAAGAAGAAGGGGACACAGTCTGAGGTTAGTTGAGAAAAAGATCAGAAGCAACGTGAGAAAACATTATTTTACCGAAAGAGTAGTAGATGCTTGGAACAAACTTCCAGCAGACGTGGTTGGTAAATCCACAGGAACTGAATTTAAACATGCCTGGGATAAACATAGATCCATCCTAAGATAAAATACAAGAAATAGATGGACCAGGAGGTCTTTTTCTGCCCTCAATCTTCTACGTTTCTATGTTTCTGGTCTGTGATTCGTGTAGCTCTCTGGCAGCATGAATTTCTGAGCCGTGCAGAGAGTGGAAGGGAGGAAAACAATCAATTAGGCTTTGATTTGGCAGCCCCAGCAGCCAAACAACACCTGGAGAGCAAGGCCTGGCTTGGACCTATCATTCCACTCCAGTGTGCAAAACACAAATGATGGACGGTTAATTAACCGAGTCATAAAAAGAAAACGAGGCAATTTATGCCCTAAACAGGAATGATGGGGCTGGCAGCCGAGTAAACAGGGTGTTTGGAGGACATCAATTAGCCAGCAAATTAACCAGTATTTATGGCTTTTATTTGCTTGCGCTAATGAAGTCCTTGAGTGGAACGGTGCATGATTGCCAAGCGCCAGGCCTCTAAGCCCACCTCGGCACAAGGCTTTGCTCCCCATAGCTGGGCTCGCACACCCTGGGTTGCCATGGCAGTGTCAAAGAGACACGCCACTTCAGCCCTTCCTTGAATGTTATCAGGCGAAGGTCGATGATCACGCCGGGCATGGGTGGCTCCCACAGTTTTGCATGCTCAGGAGAAAATGTAGGAGAATCAGTGCAAATGTCATTCAGTGTAACAAAATCAGTGCAAATGTCATTCAGGGCAAAAGAATCAGTGCAAATGTCATTCAGAGCAAAAGAATCAGTGCAAATGTCATTCAGAGCAAAAGAATCAGTGCAAATGTCATTCAGGGCAGAAAAATCAGTGCAAATGTCATTCAGTGCAGCAGAATCAGTGCAAATGTAATTCAGAGCAAAAGAATCAGTGCAAATGTCATTCAGGGCAGAAAAATCATTGCAAATGTCATTCAGGGCAGGAGAATCATTGCAAATGTCATTCAGAGCAAAAGAATCAGTGCAAATGTCATTCAGGGCAGAAAAATCAGTGCAAATGACATTCAGTGCAGCAGAATCAGTGCAAATGTAATTCAGAGCAAAAGAATCAGTGCAAATGTCATTCAGTGCAGGAGAATCTGTGCAAATGTCATCCAGGACAGGAGAATCCCCCCTCGTTGCTTCTCCATCCCCTGCTGTTACCTTCTCAGTCCATGCAAGGAGTGACTGGGGGGGAGGAGCAGAGCCAGTCAGTGATGAGGACAGGAAGCCACAGCAGAAAGTCCAAAGAGCCTCATATGGCTCTGCAGCCCCAGATCATAGTTCCCTCTAAGCTGAGCAGTGAGCAATCGCTCACTTAAAAATCATCATCAACTCAGAGTTTTCCAAACCTGCCCAGAAGCCGAGAGGGAACGAGTGAGAGGGAAGGAGAGAGAGAGGAAGAGAGGAAGAGAGAGAAACAGATAGAAAAAAGAGAGGAAGGAAAAGAGAAAGAAAAAGAATGGGAGTAAGGAAGAGAGAAAGAAAATCAAAATCTAGTTTGAAACTAGCTCAACTATTTAAGTGGCGTTTTGATATTGATAGAGTTGCCCTATTATGAGCTCACTGTTATAGACACACAGTACAGTATTTTATTTTGAAATTCTCTGAGGCAAAACAGGGTGGGTTTTTTGTTTGTTTGTTTGTTTGTTTGTTTATTTATTTATTTATTTATTATTTCTGTGCCGCCCAGTCCCAAAGGGACTGCCGCTCAGACACTATACTTTTTCGCCCACCCCCCAAAAAAATTAGAGGGAACACTGCCCCAGATTGCAGAATCCTGAAACAGACATACCTAATTCCTGCAACCATTCTTCATATGTTTGAGCTGCCAGCCTTTTCGTTCTTCTATAGAATCTCAACATCTTTTTGCAAAACTGGATGCAATACTCCAAGTGTGGGCTTAAAAGGTAAAGGTTTCCCCCGGCCCCCACATGTGTTCTAGTTGGTACCGGCTCTAAGTGTGGTCTTACTAAGGCATTAAAGGCATTATAAAGGTCTTCTAGTCCAGCCTCCCGCTCAGTCAGGCAAGAGACCCCAGTCCATCACTTTACAATGTTGAGGTGTGAAGCGATGTTCTGTATATCACCCAGTTGTTTTGCAACTTTATTTGTTCGTTTGTTTGTTTGTTTGTTTGTTCCTTCCTTCCTTCCTTCCTTCCTTCATTCATTCATTCATTCATTTATTTATTTAGTCCAATACCCAATGAGAGTTTTAGTTTTAGTTTATATATACACATAGTGTTCTGTCGGGCTCTCTGGTAGACTCCTCCCAAAAATTCACGGGTACAAATTTCAGACACACACACACGTTTGAAAATTCAAAACAATGTTCTTTATAATGAAAATTCACTTAAACCAAGCCCTCTTTTGGTATAGCAAAGAGCACTCGTCTCCAAACAAACTGGTAATTTGTACAAGTCCCTTATCAGTTCTGAGATACTTAGCTTGTAGCTGTGGGGCAATTCACAGTCCTTCTTCTTCCACAAAGTGAAACACACTTTGCTCTGGTTTAGTTTCAAAGTGGGGAAAAATCAGCACACAAAAGGTCAAATGCAGCAAAGCAGGCACAAAACACAACGATCAGATAATCCAACCACAGGTGGCCTCATTTTCTTTGATAATAATCTCTCAGTTGTTGTTGCCTATGCATCGCTCTCCGCATGTGTGGCTGTATCATTAACTCTTGTTCTGAATCCAAGGAGGAGCTAGATAATTAATCTCCTTTGAGCTGTCTGCCACACTCTCCTCCTCCCTGTCACTCATGTCTTCTTGGTCAGAGGAGCCTTCATCAGCAGATTCCACCGGGGGCAAAACAGGCCTGCAGCATGTGGATGTCTCCCCCACATCCACAGTCCTTGGAGCTGGGCCAGAGCTAACCACAACACATAGTAACATACATGATGAAGGTTATAGAGGAGATACTCATAGTAAAATATATCTAAGAAAGAATAGAAAAGAAGGTATAGTAATAGAACATATCAATGAAAGAATAGAAGAAGAGATATAGGAATAGAAGAAAGGTATAGGAGATATAGGAGAGCAGTAGGACAGGGGACAGAAGGCACTCTAGTGCACTTGTACTCACCCCTTATCCAATATTATCCGAGATCGGCTTGATCTTTGACTCCGAAACTCAAAATAATGTCCTGAACGTGGCTCCCAGCCCTCATTCCTACATTCCAATCTTGGTTTTGAGAGATTTGAAACGCTCTGGGTTTTTCATCTCCGTTTTTGCTTTGGAAAATAGGTGCGGGGAGGAAGTTGATTCCATCTTTGAACTGCATGTTTATGGCCTCGGTGTAAGGATCAATATTTTATTTTTATGATCTGGCCACACTCGATGGGAGTTATTAGGTTACAAACATGCTTGCCTGATAGTGGTGTGTTTCGGTAATAGCACACCCAGAATTTAGAGGCTTGGTTTACAAATGATGGGAAAATCTATTGCGTCGTCTGTATTTCAAAATGTGCGATGCAGTTCTTCTTCTTTTTTTCCAAGCATAATTTTTTATTTTCTCCACCATAAAATAAAACAATATAGAGTTACAAACACAACAACAGTGCTTAAAATCAATCATATATAAACTTTTCTTTTCTTATTACTCACTCAATAGAAGTTCTTATCACTCCTCATCTAAACTTTTTTATTAATTTTATACATTGTCAACTCTTAAACGTCTAAATAATTTTTTTTCTCCATCTTACTATAAAAAGTTACATTACATCAATGAAAACATTAATAAATTCTCTTTTATCTGAATTTTAATATTGTATTACATAGCTAATAAAAATTCTCTCTATATATAGAATACCAAGTTCTTAAATAGAGGTACCACTACATGTGATATAGTATGAATAGTTTCTTTAATTAAAGATATATATATGATGATGATTGAGACATTTAAATATGTTAAAGGGTTAAATAAGGTTCAGGAGGGAAGTGTTTTTAATAGGAAAGTGAACACAAGAACAAGGGGACACAATCTGAAGTTAGTTGGGGGAAAGATCAGAAGTAACGTGAGAAATTATTATTTTACTGAAAGAGTAGTAGATGCTTGGAACAAACTTCCAGCAGACATGGTTGGTAAATCCAGAGTCACTGAATTTAAACATGCCTGGGATAAAACACGCACGAATCCCAGCGACCAGTTAGGTCCCACAGAGTGGGCCTTCTCCGGGTCCCATCAACTAAACAATGCCGTTTGGCAGGACCCAGGGGAAGAGCCTTTTCTGTGGCGGCCCCGGCCCTCCCTCCAGAGATTAGAATAGCCCCCACCCTCCTTGCCTTTCGTAAGTTCCTGAAAACCCACCTCTGCCATCAGGCATGGGGGAACTGAGATATTCTTTCCCCCTAGGCTTCTACAATTTATGCATGGCATGTTTGTATGTATGATTGGTTTTATAACAAGGTTTTTTAGCTGTTTTTAGTATTGGATTGTCACATGCTGTTTTTTATCACTGTTGTTAGCCGCCCCGAGTTCACAATATTTTATTGTGAGTTATAAATAAATAAATAAATAAATAAATAAATAAATAAATAAATAAATAAATAAATAAATAAATAAATAAATAAATAAATAAATAAATAAATAAATAAATAAATAAATAAATAAATAAATAAATAAATAAATAATATAAGGGCAGACTAGATGGACCATGAGGTCTTTTTCTGCCGTCAATCTTCTATGTTTCTAAGACAAAAACTTTCCTGTTTTTTGGAGGGGGGGTGAGCAATCTAGACTAGCTACTCTGCCCCATGTCTCATTCTATTCCCTGACTTTGTCCAGGGGGACCCCGTCTTCTCTCGCCCATCTTAACCTGCCCCCTGGGAGCTTAAGTTCCTGCTGGGCTGGTGGTAGCGGTGAGGTTTTCCCCAGCCCTGCCCCTGGGATTTAAAGCAAGCGGGCTCCCCCCCCTTTGTCTATGTCGGCTCCCACCGCGTCTTGGGTAGGCCTGAGAGAAGGGGACCCCCACCAGAAAGGAAATTAAGAGCTTAGGAAATTCATTTCTCCCCTAATTTGCCAGCTCTGCCATGAAATCCCTTTACAAAAAGGCTTAAAGGCTGCTCCGAGGGGGCAGGTCATTTCGGAGGCCTCTGAGAGGGGATTTACTCAGCAGAAAAGAGCAACTCAATGCTCTCCTGGCCCTAAGCGAACAAGGGACGCTCCAGCCCACCCCCAGCTCCTCCCCAGACCTCTGCTGACCCCTCAACAACAAGCAGGGGATTAGGCTGCTAACAAAGGTGGGATTCAGCCGCTAGCGAAGGAAGCTGCTTTGGGGTGGGGTGGGGTGGGGGGGAATTCGGAGCCTTCATCCCCTCGCAGCTCGATATTCATCAGCCTGCCAAAATATTAGATTTCCTCTGCTTTCCAAATTCAGACCTTCTCTTGTTGCCATGAGTTCCAAAGATTCTAGTTCCTAGGCCGCATTAATGGAAGATTAAAAGTATAAAATAAAATATTAGATTTCCTCTGTTTTCCAAATTCAGACCTTCTCTTGTTGCCATGAGTTCCAAAGATTCTAGTTCCTAGGCCGCATTAATGGAAGATTAAAAAAATAAAATAAAATATTAGATTTCCTCTGTTTTCCAAATTCAGACCTTCTCTTGTTGCCATGAGTTCCAAAGATTCTAGTTGCTAGGACGCATTAATGGAAGATTAAAAAAATAAAATAAAATATTAGATTTCCTCTGTTTTCCAAATTCAGACCTTCTCTTCTTGCCATGAGTTCCAAAGATTCTAGTTCCTAGGCCGCATGAATGGAAGATTAAAAATTAAAGATCACATGAAGTGTTGGTTCTACTTTACAAGACGACCCTTGGAACATTGCATCCAGTTTTGGTCCCCAAACTAGAGGCAAGAACAGTTTCCCCCCCCCCCAGAAAGCCATCACTCTGCTAAACAAATAATTCCCTCACCAATGTCAAATTATTTCCTAAATCTGTGCTACTATCTTCTTCTCGTCATTCCCATCATCCATCTCCTCCCACTAATGACTGTACGACTGTAACTTTGTTGCTTGTATCCTTACAATTTATATTGTAAGTTCCTAATACGATTTGATTGCTTGTTAGTAACCTATGACTATCAATAAGTGTTGTATCTTACGACTCTTGATGAATGTATTTTTGTGTGA
>NC_091954.1:111306269-111467024 GCF_031021105.1 Erythrolamprus reginae | reverse complement strand
GGAATGGAGGGAGGGAGGAAACAAGGAGGAAAGGAAGGGAAGGGAGAGAGGAAGGAGGGAAGGAAGGAATGGAGGGAGGGAGGAAAGAAGGAGGAAAGGAAGGGAAGGGAGAGAGGGAGGAGGGAAGGAAGGAATGGAGGGAGGGAGGAAAGAAGGAGGGAAGGAAAGGTAAAGGAAGAGAGGGAGGAAGGGAAGAGAGGGAGGAAGAGATGGAAGAAGGGAGGAAGGAAGGAAGGAAGAGAGGAAGGAGGGAAGAGAAGGGAAGATAAAGGAAGGGAGGAAGGAAGAGAAGGTAATGGAAGGAGAAGAATTGTGTCTAACTATCCAGCTTCATCCTTTCTTCTTTTTTAAAAAGTACTCTTTTGTTCAGAAATCCAGGTTGCCTGCATATTGGGCCTCTTTTGTGAGATACGATTGCCCGGAATATCAAAATGCCCACAAAAATCTCCATTTAAAAAAAAAATCAATTTCCAATCACTAAGCAGAGTTAGCGATGGTTTTGATATTACTGGAGGATTGGAATCTATTGCAAATTCAGAACAGCCCACAAACTGCATTAGCTCCATGTTTGCAAAGGTAACTGAAAAGTCAGAGCCAGGATGCCGAGGGAGCCAGATGTTTTATGGAGGCTTGTAAAATATGAGCAATATCGGGACATAGCTTTTTAAACAGACGAGAGAGCAGCCTCCGTCCGAAAGCTGTGCTTTAATAAGAGAATAAGACAAGCGTGGGGGGGGGGGGTTTCCAGAGGGTTTCTTTCAGAAATCATGTTACAAGGCATGCTCAAGCTTTCATTCCCTTTCTCCAATTCAAGAAAGAGCAATGGTAACAAATTGGTATTCAATCTTTAAGCGGAAGATGATGTTGTAACGTGAGAAAATATTATTTTACTGAAAGAGTAATAGATGCTTGGAACAAACTTCCAGCAGACGTGGTCGGTAAATCCACAGGAACTGAATTTAAACATGCCTGGGATAAATCCATCCTAAGATAAAATTCAGGAAATAGTACAAGGGCAGACTAGGTGGACTATGAGGTCTTTTTCTGCCATCAATCTTCTATGTTTCTAATTGAGCCGAATGGGGCAGTCCTTTTGTGTTTGTGTGTGTGTTTGTGTGTACTTGCAGGGCTTGGATAATAATGATAATAATAATAATAATGATGATGATAATAATAATAATAATAATAATAGTAATAATTTTTTAATAATAATGCTAATAATACTAATACTGTAATACTAATAATAAAAATTTTAATACTACTACTACTACTACTACTACTAATAATATAATAATAATAATAATAATAATAATTTTTTAATAATAATGCTAATAATGCTAATAATACTAATAATAAAATTTTTAATACTACTACTACTACTACTACTAATAATAATAATAATTTTTTAATAATGCTAATAATACTAATAATACTAATAATAAAATTTTTCAATACTACTACTACTACTACTACTACTACTACTACTACTACTACTAATAATCTATTAGATTTGTATGCCGCCCCTCTCCGAAGACTCCGAAGATGTGGGGCAGGCTATGGACCTGGCTGGTGCCTGAGCATTTTGTCTTCCTTCTCTCCCCCCCACCATCTCTAGCCCCCCAGTCTGTAGCAACCCAGCCCCGATCTTTGTCTCCTGCCTGAGGGATGATTAGCGGGCCCGTCGAAGGGAAAGAAAGAATGAATGCGTGCATGTTGCAAGGCAGAGAAAGCCCCTTCTTGGCGTTTCTCACTGATTCAGAAAGGATTTCAGAAAGGGGGAGAGAATCCCACCCCCGTGAATGGTAATTAGTCCCAAGCGAGGACGGCCGGGCACAAAGCCGGCAGCTGGAGGACCCACAACCCTCAAAGGCTATTTTTTTTCCTTCCCCTCCCTGTGTTTGCAAACATTGAAGGCCGCACAGTGTTTCGGTTCAGGGAGGCCACAAAGAAAGCAAATTGCACAGACGTCCAGGCCAAACCCAGGGTGGGAAAGAGCCAAGGGGGTGGGAGTGTCGGGGTGGGGGGCGGTGGGGAGACTGGGAGGATGGCTGGTACCCAGAATCCCCCTAGCCCCCCTCCAAACCGTGTGCTGACTTGCATTCCCAGCAGAGGTGGTTTTAGTGAATTTATATTTGTTTTAAACTTATTTATTTGTTTTGTCAAGTATATATTGGTGGTATGCAAAGCTAGAATAGAATAGAATAGAATTTTATTGGCCAAGTGGGATTGGACACACAAGGAATTTGTCTTGGTGCAGATGCTCTCAGCGTACATAAAAGAAAAAGAGACATTTGTCAAGAATCATGTGGTAAAACACTTAATGATTGTCACAGGGGTCAAATAAGCAATGAAGAAACAATCAATATGAATAAAAATCTTAGGATACAAGCAACAAGTTACAGTCATACAGTCCTAAGTGGGAGGAAAAGGATGATCGGAATGATGAGAAAAACTAGTAGAATAGAAGTGCAGATTTTGTAAAAAGTCTGACAGTGTTGAGGGAATTATTTGTTTAGTAGAGTGATGACGTTCGGGAAAAAACTGTTCTTGTGTCTAGTTGTCTTGGTGTGCAGTGCTCTGTAGCGACGTTTTGAGGGCGGGAGTTGAAACAGTTTGTGTCCAGGATGTGAGGGGTCAGTAAATATTTTCCCCGCCCTCTTTTTGACTCGTGCAGTATGCAGGTCCTCAATGGAAGGCAGGTTGGCAGCAACTGTCCTTTTCTGCAGTTCTGATTCTCCTCTGAAGTCTGTGTTTGTCCTGTTGAGTTGCAGCACCAAACCAGACAGTTATAGAGGTGTAGATGACAGACTCAATGATTCCTCTGTAGAACTGTATCAGCAGCTCCTTGGGCAGTTTGAGCTTCCTGAGCTGGCGCAGAAAGAACATTCTTTGTGGTGCTTTTTTGATGATGTTTTTGATGTTAGGTGACCATATAATAATAATATTCATATACATGATACTAGTAAAAAGAAACATTAGGACAGGGGACGGAAGGCACGCTGGTTCACTTATGCACACCCTTACTGACCTATTAGGAATCGGGAGAGGTCAACAGTGGATAGTCTAAGGGTAAAGTTTTAGGGGTTAGGTGATGATACTACAGAGTCTAATAGTGAGTTCCATGCATCAACTACTCGGTTACTAAAGTCGTATATCCTGCGGTCGAGTTCGGAGCAGTTTACATTAAGTTTGTATCTGTTGTTTGCTCGTGTGTTGTTGTGGTTGAAGCTGAAGTAGTTGTTGACAGGAAGGACGTTGTAGCAGATGATTTTATGGGCTATGCTTTAGGACGTGTTTAAGGCGACATAGTTCTAAGCTTTCTAAACTTAGGGTTATAAGTCTAGTTAAGCTAATTAAGCTAAAACATATGAAGAAGGGTTGCAGGAACTGGGCATGACTAGTCTAATGAAAAGAATGAACAGGGGAGACATGATAGCAGTGTTCTGATATCTCAGGGGTTGCCACAAAGAAGTGGGAGTCAACCTATTCTCCAAAGCACCTGAGGGTAGAAGAAGCAGCAATGGGAGGAAACTAAACAAGGAGAGAAGCAACTTAGAACTAAGGAGAAATTTCCTGACAGTCAGAACGGTTGATCAGTGGAACACCTTGCCTCCAGAAGTTGTGAATGCCGCAACACTGGACCATTTGTCTGAAATAATCCTTCTTTTTATTAAACTAGCCATGCCTGGTTCTTGCAAACGTTTTTCATATGTTTTAGCCTCAAGTCCCCTAATCCTCTTTGTCGCTCTTCTCTGCACTCTTTCTAGTCTCAATAATCTTTTTGCAATCGTGGCGACCAATTCACTTCATATGATTTTGATTCAATATCACTGTATATATATATATAAGAAGTGAAGGACTAACCATATGGCCTTTTACTTCTATTTTAAGCACGTATCTTCCTTCCTTCCTTTCTTTCTTTCTTCCTTCCTTTGCTCTTTCTTTCCTTCCTTCCTTCATTTGCTCTTTCTTTCTTTCTTTCTATCTATCTTTCTTCCTTTCTTTCTTCCTCTCCTTCCTTCCTTTCCTTCCTTCCTTTCTTCATTTGCTCTTTCTTTCCTTCCTTCCTTCATTTGCTCTTCCTTCCTTCCTTCTTTCCTTCCTTCCTTCCTCTCCTTCCTTCCTTCCTTTCCTTCCTTCCTTTCTTCATTTGCTCTTTCTTTCCTTCATTCATTTGCTCTTTCTTTCTTTCTTTCTTTCTTTCTTCCTTTCTTCCTTTCTTCCTTTCTTCCTTTCTTCCTTCCTCTCCTTCCTTTCCTTCCTTCCTTTCTTCATTCATTTGCTCTTTCTTTCCTTCATTCTTTGTTCTTTCTTTCTTTCTTTCTCTCTCTCTCTCTCTCTCTCTCTCTCTCTCTCTCGTCTCTCTCCCTTTCTCTCTCTCTCTCTGTAATTTATAGTTTTGATTAGCATGTTTTTGAATGGTGAATCCAGAGGAAATTCCTAGATTGTTTTGAGGATCCAATATATTTTTGAGGTTGACTCGCCGTTAAGCATCGCTTAAACCACCACTAGGTCAAGATTGCCAATTTTTTTTTAAGGACCTCCATAGCTTTGCTTCCAAGAAGCCACATGAGAGACAAGAATTCCAGCTGAACCTTCCTACAGCACCAAGAGACCTTCAGCTGCTAAACATTACCGCCAGAGACACTTTTAATTAGCAGAGCTACATGGGGTAGTTCCCCCCAAAAAGGCAGCCTTTATCTCCTTCCCTTGAAAACATCAGCTATTTCATATCTGCCTTTACTGTCAAATATTATTTGGACAATGGAGAAGTTGATATATCTTCCCTTTTGCTGTTACACTCCCCCTCGCAAAACGGTTTGCAGTCCATCTGGCATTTATATCGAGGTAGTCACCGAGTTTCGGAGTCACACTCCATTTGAAAAATGCATTTCTTTTTTTTTAAAGAAAAGAAAAGTAAAAGACAGGCGTGTAAAAAGGATGGGTGAGGAGTTTCCTTGTAGGAATAAGGATAAATTATTCATTCTGCTGTAATAAGGACAAAGTAATTTATTCTGCCGCATAAATCCCAGCGGCCGGTTAGGTCTCACAGAGTTGGCCTTCTCTAGGTCCCATCAACCAGACAATGTTGTCTGATGCGGGCCTAGGGGAAGAGCCTTCTTTGTGGTGGCCCCAGACCTCTGGAATCAGCTCCCTCCAGAGATTCGCACAGCCCCCATCTTCCTCGCCTTTCGCAAGAGTCTTAAGACTCATTTATATCGCCAGGTGTGGGGCATTTAGATCAAGCCCTCCCCCCTCCCCACTACTACCAAATGTGATGGGTGGTTGTGACTGAGTTGGTTGGTTGTTTTTAATATAGTGGGATCTTAGCCTATAGTTTTAATTAATTAGATTTGTATACACATTGTTTTATATTGTACCCTGTGAGTCACCCCGAGTCTTCGGGGAAGGGTGGCATGCAAGTCTTTTTTTTTTCATTTTATTAACAAACCAACATATAAACAACATACAGACAACACTGAACATTTACATTACTTTATATACACAAAGATTAATCTTTTACAATTCTATTTACTATACATTATAGTCTAATAAATTAATAAAGTTGTGATTTGTCAAGATTGATCATCTAAGTTTCAGTTGTTGGTTAGTGATACAGGAACATGAACAGGGTGGGGTGGGGGCTACAGGGAGATGGGCAAAAGAGTCAAGATGGCGCCCAACCTGCATTGAAAGCTCCGCCCCTTCATTCTGGAAAAGCTGCGACTGTACCTTTGTGGCCGCCATCTTGATTTACTTCTTTCTGACAAAATACTTGTAGCTCAGGGTTCTGAGCAGTAGCAGGTTTGCTCCCGGTACGAGTCACACCATAGCGCCAATAGCAAAAAAGGAGCTGCAATGTGTGTGAGCCACGTCCGAGTGAGATTTTGCTTCTGCGCAAGGTGGGAGTGGCTTGACAATCATGCAACTGGGCGGTGGCTTAAAGGTCATGTGACTGGCTTAAAGGTGGCCACCTTGACATCACTCACGTCAAGGGTTAGGGTTAGGGTGCCTGGCCTCTCCTCGCCTCAAAGAGATACAATTTCCCTCTCTATTTACAGCAATCCCTCGCTACTTCACGGTTCATCTTTCATGGATTTGCTACTTCACGGGTTTTCAAAGGGGGCTTAAATCCATTAAAAAATTAAAATCCATTAAAAATTCATAAAATTCTTCTTACTTACTTAATTCTGCACATAACAACTGCGCCAAGACTGAAGATGAATTAATAGAAAAAATTGTGATCTGTGCAGAAATGGACTACTTAACATGGAAATAAAATATAAAGTTGACTCGGGATACTACCAAAGCTGGAATAATTATTTATTTATTTATTTATTATTTAGATTTGTATGCCGCCCCTCTCTGGTTAGAAAGTCGGGAAAAATAAAAAATAAAATAAAGTCAACCAATTCAATATGGTCATATGACTGGCTTAAAGGTGGTCACTCACATCAAGGGTTTGGGTTAGGGTGCCTGGCCTCTCCTCGCCTCAAAGAGATACAATTTCCCTCTCTATTTACTATTACTGAACATCCAAAATATACTCTTTAATTCTATGTATGTATGCCATATGTGTACATACATATTACACACAGGTACACAAACATTTACATTATCTTCTATATAAAGTGTATGTATGTACACACACATGCACGGACAGCTCTTTTAAAATTACATATATTCAACCTCATTTACTGCGATAGGAAAAACATACCCGGAGCCCAGAAGGGAAAAAACACAGAAACATAGAAGTCTGATGGCAGAAAAAGACCTCATGGTCCATCTAGTCTGCCCTTATACTATTTCCTGTATTTTATCTTAGGATGGATATATGTTTATCCCAGGCATGTTAAAATTCAGTTACTGTGGATTTACCAACCACGTCTGCTGGAAGTTTGTTCCAAGGATCTACTACTCTTTCAGTAAAATAATATTTTTTCATGTTGCTCTTGATCTTTCCCCCAACTAACTTCAGATTGTGTCCCCTTGTGTTCTTGTGTTCAGTTTCCTATTAAAAACACTTTCCTCCTGGACCTTATTTAGAAATAAAATCATTTTTTTTCTACCAGTTCTGCATACTTGACCAAAGTTTTTCTACCGGTTCTGTGTACCTGACTGTACCCATGGGACCCCATCACTGGAGAACATGTTCCCAACTGTATCTCTTTCCTAGAAAAATAAACCAAGATCCTTGACATCCTTCCTTTGGGGTGGATCATACCCACTGAGCTACTTCAATCCTCCTACTAAGAGGACAAATCCCTTCCTCGGTGGCACACTTCACGTCTCAATTCTCCTTGTTTTTCATGTTCTTCCTGTAAAACACACACCCCAAAATGTGGGGAGATCAGACCTGAATAAGATTTGTGTCAAATGGAGGTGGGGTAAGGACGGATTTGAGTAGGTAAGAAGGACAGGAGACGTGAAACCCAGCCTAGATTTGGGGAGTCGTTTGAGCTGTAGCTACTTGGCAGAATCCCGCCCCAGCCCACCAAGTTTCCCAAAAAAAACCTCCTTTGTCCTTTCCCAAAAAACTCCTTTGGCTTGTCCATCTGCAGCCAGGAGAACCGGGTGCTCTGGGAAGGAATGCTCCCTCCTCAATGCTCACCAAATTCATGCATGACAAGCTTGAAATCAAGCTGTCAGTTGCTGTCTGGGAAGTCCTTCAACCCCTATTCGTTGTGGCTTGTTAGGCTCCGCTCGCCATTCATCCAACACAAGCAAACCACTTAACCCCCAGCGCACATTATACAGCCCACCACTCACCCATCTCGCTTCCTCCCCTCCTCCTGCACCCCTGACTCGCTCAACCCAGCACATGGGAATATGTCACTGGGGACGGGGAGAATGGGGGAGATCTTCGGCAATGAGCCAGCCAGCCCATGAACCAACGAACCAACCAACTCTAGGATGAATGGGCCAGGAATCTTCTCCAGAGTGGAGGAGATTCATGCACGATTGATCAGGTCAGATAAATACTGAAGAGTTCGCATCTGAAACATAGAAACATAGAAGATTGACGGCAGAAAAAGACCTCATGGTCCATCTAGTCTGCCCTTATCCTATTTCCTGTATTTGATCTTATGATGGATATACAGTATGTTTATCCCAGGCATGTTTAAATTAAGTTACTGTGGATTTACCAACCACGTCTGCAGGAAGTTTGTGCCAAGCATCTATTACTCTTTCAGTAAAATAATATTTTCTCATTTTGCTTCTGATCTTTCCCCCAACAAACCTCAGATTTGCCCCCTTGTTCTTGGGTTCACTTTCCTATTAAAAACACCTCCCTCCTGAACCTTATTTAATCCTTTAACATTTTTAAATGTTTCGATCATGTCCCCCCTTTCCCTTCTGTCCTACAGACTATACAGATTGAGTTCATTAAGTCTTTCCTGATAATTTTTATGTCCACCATTTTTGTAGCCCGTCTTTGGACCCGTTCAATTTTATCAATATCTTTTTGTAGATGAGGACTCCAGAACTGAGCACAGTATTCCAAATGTGGTCTCACCAGCGCTCTATACAGCAGGATCACTGTACTATTTCTTGTATTTTATCTTAGGATGGATCTATATTTATCCCAGGCATGTTTCAATTCAGTTACTGTGGATTTGTTATTGTTATTGTTATTGTTGTTATCGTTATCGTTATCGTTATCGTTATCGTTATCGTTATCGTTATCGTTATCATTATCATTATCATTGTTGTTATTAATTAGATTTGTATGCCGCCCCTCTCCGTAGATTCGGCTCACAACAACAATAGAACAATGTATAACAAATCTAATAATTAAAAGTCACTAAAAACCCCTTATTAAAAAGCAAAAACATACACACAAACACTAAAAACCCCTTATTAAAAAGCAAAAACATATACACAAACATACCATGCATAAACTGTATAGGCCCGGAAGAGATGTCTCATTTCCCCCATGCCTGATGGCAGAGGTGGGTTTTAAGGAGTTTACGAAAGGCAAGGAGGGTGGGGGTAATTCTCCAGGGGGAGCTGGTTCCAGAGGGTAGGGGCTGCCACAGAGAAGGCTCTTCCCCTGGGTCCCGCCAAATGACATTGTTTAGTCGACGGGACCCAGAGAAGGCCAACTCTGTGGGACCTAACTGGTCGCTGGGATTCCCACCACATCTGTGGGAAGTTTGTTCCAAGCATCTACTACTTTTTCAGTAAAATAATATTTTCTCATTTTGCTTCTAATCTTTCCCCCAACTAACCTCAGACTGTGACCCCTTGTTCTTGGGTTCACTTTCCTATTAAAAACACTTCCCTCCTGAACCTTTTAAAATCCATTAACGTATTTAAATGTTTCGGTCAGACTATGCAGATTGAGTTCATGAAAGTCTTTCCCGATAAGTTTGATGCTTAAGACCTTCCACCATTTTTGTAGCCCGTCTTTGGACCCGTTCAGTTTTATCAATATCTTTTTGCAATTTGCACAATATGTAATAGTTACATAGTTACAATAGTTACAATTTGCACAATATGTAATAGTTACATAGTTACAATAGTTACAATTTGCACAATATGTAATAGTTACATATTGTTAATAACTTGGTTATTTGGTGTGGCCCTGCATGCATCCATTTACATCTGGCCTTCCTCCTTTGTGTCTTTGGTGGGTATCCAACCCGATTGGTTGGTTCGATAATATTTGTAAGAGTCCAGCACGTGGGTTAAATCAGTAATTTGGTTACATACATTGTGCAAATGTAGCCACGATGTGTCTTCAGAATACCGACCGTTTAAAATCATGATGAGAAGCAGAAGTAATGCTTATGTTTTACCAGAATACACATTCATTCTGGTATCTCTATCTGGGACGGTGGCCAGATTAATTCAGGCATTCAAGGGTTGTTGCTAAGTCCTCAACAATGTTGGCAGAAGCCTGTGTTGATGTCTACCTTGGCTGCACTTGAAAGAGCCTAGTTTAATGCCCCAAGCATCACCATTCTATTTTTTTTTTAAATTTAACTGGTCCATCAAAGGCACTGTAGGGAATTAAAGTGACAGCTAGGCCCATTCTCTGGCTCTCTTTCAAGCGGTGATCCTACCAGGCCATAAAGATGGAGAATCGGGCCCACCAGAGTGCTCATGGCCTTGATGCTATCTTATCCTAGAAATATCTAGTAGAGCAATGGAGGGGAACTATAGCCCCTTTATGACCTGTGGACTTCAAGTCCCAGAATTCCAGTCCTGCTGGCTCAGGAATTCTGGGAGTTGAAGTCCATCAGCATGAAGTTATCATTGGTGCCCACTCCTATTCTAGATATTCTTCAGGTAAAATAGGAATTATGGACAACTATAGTTGGATAAGATGGGCAACTATAGTCCCTTTATGATCTGTGGACTTCAACTCCCAGAATTCAATTCATTCTGTCTTGGAATTCTGGGAGTTGGTCCAGCTGTAATCCTACCAGAGAAAAAGAGAGAGAGAGAAAGAGAAGAGGGGGAAAGAGAGAGAAAAAGGGAGAGGGGGGAGATAAAAAATAAAGGGGAAAGAGAGAAAGAGAAAGAAAGGGTGGGAAAAAGAGGGAGGAAAGAGGGGGAAAGAGAGAGGGGGAAGAGAGAGAGAAGAGGGAGAGAGAAAGAGAGGGAGAAGATAAAAAAGACAGAAAGAGATATAAAAAGATAAAGGGGAAAGAGTGAGAAAGAGAGAAAGAGAAATAGAGGGGGGAAGAGAGGGAAAGAAAAAGGGGGAAAGAGAGAGAGAGAAAAGAGAGGGGAAGATAAAAAAGCATGAGAGAGAAAGATAAAGGGAAAGAATGGGAAAGAAAGAAAGAGAAAGAAAGAAAAAGAAAGAAAAAGAAAGAAAGAGAAAGAAAGAAAGAGAAAGAAAGAAAGAAAGAGAGAGAGAGAGAAAGAGAAAGAAAGAAAGAAAGAGAAAGAAAGAAAGAAAGAGAAAGAGAGAAAGAAAGAGAAAGAGAGAAAGAGAAAAAGAGGGAGGAAAGAGGGGGAAAGAGAGAGGGGGAAGAGAGAGAGAAGAGGGAGAGAGAAAGAGAGGGGGAAGATAAAAAAGACAGAAAGAGATATAAAAAGATAAAGGGGAAAGAGTGAGAAAGAGAGAAAGCGAAATAGAGGGGGGAAGAGAGGGAAAGAAAAAGGGGGAAAGAAAGAGAGAGAAAAGAGAGGGGAAGATAAAAAAGCATGAGAGAGGAAGATAAAGGGAAAGAATGGGAAAGAAAGAAAGAAAGAGAAAGAAAGAAAAAGAAAGAAAGAGAAAGAGAGAAAGAGAAAGAGAGGGGGGAAGAGAGGGAAAGAAAAGAGGGGGGAGATAAAAAAGCAAGAGAGAGAAAGATAAAGGGAAAGAATAGGAAAGAATAAGAAAGAAAGAAAGAGAAAGAAAGAAAGAAAGAAAGAGAAAGAAAGAAAGAAAGAGAAAGAAAGAGAAAGAAAGAAAGAAAGACAGGGGAAAGAGAGGGAAAGAAAAAGGGGGAAAGAGAGAGAGAGAAAAGAGGGGGGAGATAAAAAAGCAAGAGAGAGAAAGATAAAGGGAAAGAATGAGAAAGAAAGAAAGAAAGAAAGAAAGAAAAAGAAGGAGATCTTTGTTTCCATCTGCTGCTGTCTGAAGTTTTAGCCACCCAAATAGGGTCACTGTTTGATTATCTTGTTTCTAGGAATTTAGTTCTTCTGCCTGACCCAGTTCTTCACTTTTCCCAAAGAGTCCCTCACTATTTTTCCAGCTGGTAGGGGACAAAAATCTGCTCTCCAACTTGACCTCTCTCCCCTTCCTGAAGGAGTCAGGGAGGGTTTTCTTCCCCCTTTAGACCATCCCCAATATCAAATTCATTTTCTCCACTTCATATGTAACATTCGTAAATCACAAGAGTCCGCTTCTCAATATGGAGGCAGGGGGGAAAAGGGATGATTTTGAAATTACGGTATGTATGTTCACAGGTTAGAAAACTTATTTCTCCATGATTCCCGTAGAGGACACATTCCCACCAGCAATTGGTATGTGCATCTTATTATTTTAAAATGATTTTAATATTAATAGACATTAGCATTAAAGTTTATACCTCAGTGCTAGGACCCTTTTTTTAAGGCGTTGTAGATGGAAAATAAGATGTAAATTGCATGGAAATTTGCCGGTTAGAAAAACCTCAGAGCGCAAACGAAAACATTTTGTGACAGAAATGGTTTCTTCTCAAAACACCCTGGTTAACTTTCTTGGGCAGTTTATTAATTTGGTCTCCTGGTCTTGCTTATTCTACTCAGAAAACAAGGATCGTCCCAAGCCATGCTTTGGACTGTCTGGGATCATCCATCCATTCATTCATTCATTCATTCATTCATTCATTCATTCATTCATTCATTCATTTATCAGATTTGTATGCCACCCCTCTCCGCAAACTCGGGGCGTCTCACAGCAACAGTAATACAATGTAAACAAATCTAATATTTAAGTTAATTTAAAACCCCAATTTAGAAATCAATCATACATACATACATATATGTTTCTATTATTATTATTATTATTATTATTATTATTATTATTATTATTATTATTATTATTATTATTAAAGAAAGCAGGGCTGCACGCAGTTCCATCACCGCCAGCCGTTCATTTGCCATGCCCGTGAGACTCGGCTTTTGCACATGTGCAACAGCCGAATCTCACCACCCTAGTTAGCAACAACAGTGCCTTACAAACCCAAGCCTCCAAAACTGTAACCGGAAAAGGCAGGGAGAAGCCTCTGTGGGGCCTCTCTAGGAATCTCCTGGGAGGAAACTGGGCCAGAAAAGATGAGGAGAAGCCTCTGTGGGGCCTCTCTAGGAATCTCCTGGGGGGAAACAGGGCCAGAAAAGGCAGGAAGAAGCCTCCATGGGGCCTCTCTAGGAATCTCCTGGGTGGAAACATGGCTGGAAAAGGCAAGGAGAAACCTCTGTGGGGCCTCTCTAGGAATCTCCTGGGAGGAAACAGGACCAGAAAAGGCAGGGAGAAGCCTCTGTGGGACCTCTCTAGGAATCTCCTGGGGGGAAACAGGGCCAGAAAATGCAGGAAGAAGCCTCCGTGGGACCTCTCTAGGAATCTCCTGGGAGGAAACAGGGCTGGAAATGCAGGGAGAAACCTCTGTGGGTCCTCTCTAGGAATCTCCTGGAGGGAAACAGAGCCAGAAAAGGTGGGGAGAAGCCTCCATGGGGCCTCTCTAGGAATCTCTTGGGAGGAAACAGGGCTGGAAAAGGCAGGGAGAAACCTCTGTGGGGCCTCCCTAGGAATCTCCTGGGGGGAAACAGGGATAGAAAAGGTGGAGAAAAGCCTCCATGGGGCCTCTCTAGGAATCTCCTGGGAGAAAACAGGGCCTCCACCCTACCTTTGGTTTCCCCAATTGCACACATTATTTGCTTTTAAATTGATTCCTATGGGAAAAATAGCTTCTTCTTACAAACTTTTCTACTTAAGAATCTGGTCATGGAGCAAATTAAGTTCATAAGTAGAGATACTATAATTAATAGAGTTAAAGGAATTAAGGATTGTTGTAACATTAGATATTTAATGTATTGGTATTAAGTTAAGATTAAGTTAAATTAGAAAATGAATATTACAATAAAGGCATGTTATTATCTAATGATGCATATAATAAGTGCAACTACAATATCCTACGCCCAACTATGGAAAAATGACAGGACCCCATCAGAAAACAATATTATAGATAATATCTACAAATGCATAAAAATGGACAAAATGACTATGGAAATTAAGGGAATAAATGAAAAAGAATTTGACAAGACATGGAACAATTGGTATAAATGGATTGAGGAAAGAAACAAACTATTATGATACAATGTGTTAGTGTACACAAAAATAGATAAACATACAAACATGATATAGATAATGTTTAAGGGAACACAAAAACAGATGGATAAATAGAGAAATCCATTTACACACCTATTTTTCCGCTTACCTGTTATGGCGATCTATCAATACCTCTGCATATTTATAATTGTATATACCTACTATCTATTCATCTTACTTACCATACTTATTTTACTTTCTTGAAAAAAATACACTCTGTATAGATATGTAAATAACAAATATAATGAAATGGGCTATGATCTGTAAAAAAAACTATCATGATGTATATTTACTTTTAATATGTAAAAATTAATAAATAAACTTTTTAAAAGTTAGAAATAAAAACAGATGAGCGAAACATAGAAAACAGAGTTACTATAATTAACAGAGTTCAAGAAATTAAGAAGAAGATTGTTATAGCATTAGATATTTAATGTATTGGTATTAAGGTAGGATTAAGTTAACTTAGAAAATGAATATGACAGTAAATTTTAATTGTTATTGCACAGAATATTTGATTACCCAGACTGTTTAATGAAAGGCGGATTTGTTTTATATTTAAAAAAATAATAAAAAATTAAAAAATATACTTTATTCAGCATGAAATGGAGCTTAGTTAGGTAGTGTGAGGCTTATTCTGTAATATTCTGCAATATTGGGGCTGTTGGTGAGTCAACCGCAGGCCAGAAGAGGAGCTGCTGCGAGGCAGATATGACAATTGCTCTACAAAAATGATGATTTAAATCGAGTTGATTCAAATCAAGTCTTTTTACTAGTGATTTCAATTGTGATTTCAATCGAGTGTCAGGATTCCAAATAGCACGGAAAATTAAATCAATTGCATTGGTTGCCGATTAGTTTCCGGACAAAATTCAAATAATTGGTTATGACCTATAAAGCCTTACATGGCATTGGACCAGATTACTTGTGGGACCGCCTTCTGCCGCATGAATCCCAGCATCTGGTCAGGTCCCACAGAGTTGGCCTTCTCCAGGTCCCATCAACTAGACAATGTAGTGGAAGTGCCTTCTTTGTGGGGGCCCCGGTCCTCTGGAATCAGCTTCCCTGGAGATTCGCACTGCCCATTATTATTATTATTATTATTATTATTATTATTATTATTATTATTATTATTATTATTGGAGCAGCTCACAACAGTAATACAAAATACAAATCCAATGTTAAAAGCAAAAACAATTTAAAAACCCTTAATTAAATACAATCATACAACCCAAGCAAACCATACATAAAACGGAGCAGCCATGGGGAATCAACTTCCCCCTGCCTGGTGACAAAGGTGGGTTTTTAAGGTTTTGTGAAAGGAAAGGAGGGTGGGGGAAGTCCTAATCTCTGGGGGGAGTTGATTCCAGAGGGTCGGGGCCGCCACAGAGAAGGCTCTTCCCCTAGATCCCGCCAAATGGCATTGTTTTGTTGACGGGACGCAGAGAAGACCAACTCTGTGGGACCTAATCGGTCGCTGGGATTCATGCGGAAGAAGGTGGTCCTGAAGATATTCTGGTCCGGTGCCGACATACCCAAAGCCCAGAAGAGAAAAAAAAAAGGGGGGGGGATCAATTTTTTTTAGCGGTACTGTGTAACTAACCAAAATTTCACCACCAGTTCTGTGTGCCTGACTGTACTCATAGGAGCCCATCACTGTGCGGTTTCAGCGTGTTTTTTCTTCTGTGGAAGAAGGAAAAATCTGGTGAGGGGACTTTTTTTAAAAAAATATATTTTTTTTTAAAAAATTATTTTATTAAAATTTCGGTGAATTTTTTGCTTCTGCGCATGGCGGAAGCGAAAAAACTCTGCACACATAGTGCATCGGTAGTGGCGGTGATGGGAACCCGCTCCCAGGATCCTTGCTTTATATGGAACTTAGGAAATAGAAAATTAAGGATTTTTTTTTTAAGGATTGATCTCTTTTGTCCCAATAAAACGCCAAGATCAAAACCCTGAGTTAACAGTATTTATAAATCTGTCCTCCTGTGTCAGACTGAACCAGCTGTCAGTCAGCTCCTGTGCACGCATACATTCATAATGCACGCCCAGCTCACACCCACGCATTTACTCGCCTCTTCTCCCCTCTCCGCCCGGCTTCTCCTCTAAATCCCCATTCCGGCTTTCTTAGCCCGACCTTCTCCCCTCCTGTGGGCCGACCGTCCTTAAAAGCCTCCTTCTTCATGAAAGGGCAAGTGTACAATTTTTTTTCCCTTTGACACAATTAAAAAGCCCGGGATCCCAGCCCTCTCAGCTTGCATCAGTGTGTTAAATTAATGTAGCATAAAAAATCATTATGCGGGGACACAGATGGACGTGGCCAAGCAGAAAATGCAATGTGCGAAGGCAGAAATCCCCTGGTTACCCATGTAAACATTAACGCAAAGACCGGGTTCCAGGCCAGGAGCGACCCCAAAAAAGGGTGTTTGCCCCCCCCCCTTTATTTCTCCACTAAACAGAAAAGGAAAACAATATACTTTCCTGAAAATTCAGAATCGGTCCCCAAAGTCTGGCACTATTTATTATTGGGTTTTTTTTGTTTTTTACCCCCAATTTTGGCCGCTTGAAGACAAGAGTCTACAGAGAGGGGCGGCATACAAATCTAATAAATAAAAAAATCTAATAAATAAAGTGGACTTCAATTCCCAGTTTTGCTGGCTGGGGATTTCTGGGAATTAAAGTCCACCCGTGTTCCAGTGGTCAAGGTTGAGAACACCTCATTAAAACAGGGGTCCCCAACCTTTTGGACCAGTGATGGGCTGCTACAGGTATGGTCTGGTATGCAGAACCAGTAGGAAGAAAATGATTTTTTTTTCTTTTTTTCCCTTCTGGGTGCTGGGTATGTTTTTCCTATTGCAGTAAATGAGGTTGAATGTGTATAATTTTAGAAGAGCTGTGCATGAGTGTGCATACACATACAGTTTATATAATAGATAATGTATATTTTTGTGTATCTGTGTATAATATGTATGTACACATAGGGCATATATACATGGAATTAAAGATTATATTTTGGATGTTCAGTAATAGTAAATAGATAGGGAAATTGTATTTCTTTGAGGAGAGGACAGGACAGGCACCTCTTCCTTCCTTCCTTCCTTCCTTCCTTCCTTCCTTCCTTCCTTCCTTCCTTCCTTCCTTCCTCTTTTTTTTCTTCCCCCTTTCTTTCTTTCCTCCCACACTCTATCTTTCTTTTTCTTTTTTCTTTCTCACTTTCTTTTCTTCCTTTCTTGTCCCCTCCCTCCTTTTCCTTTCTCACTCACTATTTTTTCTTTCTTTATTTCTTTCTTTTTTCTTTCTTTCTTTCATTCTTCCTTCCTTCCTTCCTTCCTTTCACTCTTTCATTCCTTCCTTCCTTCCTCACTCACTCTTTTTTCTTTCTTTCTTTCTCTCTTTCTCTTTCTTTCTTTCTCTCTCTTTCTCTTTCTTTCTTTCTTTCTCTCCTTCCTTCCTTCCTCTTTTTTTTCTTCCCCCTTTCTTTCTTTCCTCCCACACTCTATCTTTCTTTTTCTTTTTTCTTTCTCCCTTTCTTTTCTTCCTTTCTTGTCCCCTCCCTCCTTTTCCTTTCTCACTCACTATTTTTTCTTTCTTTCTTTCTTTCTTTCTTTCTTTCTTTCTTTCTTTTTTCTTTCTTTCTTTCATTCTTCCTTCCTTCCTTCCTTTCACTCTTTCCTTCCTTCCTTCCTCACTCACTCTTTTTTCTTTCTTTCTTTCTTTCTTTCTTTCTTTCTCTCTTTCTCTTTCTTTCTTTCTTTCTTTCTTTCTTTCTTTCTCTCTCTTTCTCTTTCTTTCTTTCTCTCCTTCCTTCCTTCCTTCCTAACTTACTTACTTACTTACTTACTTACTTACTTACTTACTTACTCCTCCACTGGTCATTCTTCCCCCTTCCAACACAAGGCAGAAAGCTCACCGTTGGCAACAGCATAATAAACAGAGAAGCTGGAATCCCTCTTTGAGGCAGGACAGTACCATCCACGCCCTCCCACAAGGCCTTGTCGTCCACAGCTAGGCCTCTCGTAGATCCAGGCCTTTCCCTGAGGAAATCACGCCATGTTTTGGACACGGTGGCTTAAAACAGTCTCTCTTCTCCAGCCCTCAACTCTCAGGCCTGCCTGGCGTGTGGGTCAGTGGCCATCTCTGTGATTTCCCTGACAGCTCTGATTAACATATCATTATGGCCAAGCGGAGATGGGGGTAACAGAGCAGAAAAACGAGGCCGGTTTATGAGAGGCTGGGAGCAAAGGACAGGAGGCTTGTGCACAAACGGCCGCCAAAAACACCAGAGCCGTCAAGGAGACCCAGGCTTCACGGGGCCAGTTCACACAGGGAGGGCAGGCGGCGGGATGTGGGCAGAGGCTGCGTGTTCCCTCCCTTAGGCCGCTTCAATTCTCAGCCATGGCTTTTGTGTATCATCTGCAGGCCGCAGGTGGAATTCCAGGCCGGAACCAGCTGCGTTTGTCCACAAACTGCAGAAACAAATTAGGATCAGCCCAGCCAAGCGGAGCACAGGGGATCCGATGGGTTGAACTGTGCAATGCAGGCAGTCCTCGACTTATAGCCATTTGTTTAGCAATCTCTGGAAGTTGCAACGGCACTGGAAAAAAAAACACGGTTTATGACCGGTTTTCCCCAGTATCCCAACAGTCCCATGATCAAAATTTAAACGTTTTGGATGCTTGGCAATGGACTCATATTTTATTTTATATTTTTTTATTTTATTATTATTTTATTTTATTTTATATTTTATATTTTATTATTTATTTTATTTTTATTACTTTATTTTTTATTTATTTTATTTTATTTTATTTTACTTTACTTTATTTTATTTTTTATTTTATTTTATATTTTATTTTATTTTTGATTACTTTATTTTATTTTTTATTTTACTTTATTATTATTTTTTTACTTTATTTTATTTTATTTTTTATTTTATTTTATTTTATTTTTATTACTTTATTATGTTATTTATTATTTTATTTTATATTTTATTTTATTATTATTTCATTTCATTTTTAAAATTAGATTTATCGGCTGCCCTTCTCCTTGCTGACCCAGACTGGCTTACAAGAATAAAATAAAGAATAACAAGCTATTCTCCAAAGCACCTGAGGGTAGGACAAGAAGCAATGGGTGGAAACTGATCAAAGGAGAGAAGCAACTTAGAACTAAGGAGAAATTTCCTGAAAGTTAGAACAATTAATCCATGGAACAGCTTGCCTCCAGAAGTTGTGAATACTCCTCCAACATTGGGAATTTTTAAGAAGATGTCTGAAGCAGTGTAGGGTTTCCTGCCTAAGCAGGGGGTTGGACTAGAAGACCTCCAAGGTCCCTTCCAACTCTGTTGTTATTATTATTATTATTTGTTTGTTTGTTTTGTCAAGGACGTATTGGTGATATACAGAGATATAATAATATTTATATACATGATACTAGTAAAAGAGAAACATTAGGATAGGGGACGGAAGGCACGCTGGTGCACTTATGCACGCCCCTTACTGACCTCTTAGGAATCGTGAGAGGGTCAACAGTGGATAGTTTAAGGATAACATTTTGGGGGTTAGGTGATGATACTATAGAGTCAGGTAGTGAGTTCCATGCATCAACTACTCGGTTACTAAAGTCGTATTTCCTGCAGTCGAGTTTGGAGTCGTTTACTTTAAGTTTGTATCTGTTGTGTGCTCATGATTTGCAGTGGTTGAAGCTAAAATAGTCGTTGACAGGAAGGACGTTGTAGCAGATGATTTTATGGGCTATGCTTAGGTAGTCTTTAAGACGATGTAGTTCTAAGCTTTCCAAACCTAGCATTGTAAGTATAGTTGCGTAGGGTATTCTGTTATGGGTGGAGGAGTGGAGGGCTCTTCTTGTCAAGTATCTCTGGACATTTTCTAGAGTATTTATATCCGAAATGTGGTGTGGGTTCCAGACAGATGAGCTGTATTCGAGGATCGGTCTGGCGATTGGTCTTGTTTTCTAGAACAGTGTTTCCCAACTCTTCTGCCGGGCTCTCTGATAGGAGCCTCCCGAAAATTCAAGGGTACAAATTTCAGACACACACACATGTTTGAAAATTCAAAACAATGTTCTTTATCACAAAATTCAAAGGAAATAAAGCACCCTTTTTGTATTGCAAAGAGCACTCGTCCCAAAACAACCTTGTAGGCTGTACAATTCCCTTAATCAGTCCTTAAGTACTTAGCTAGCAGCTGTGAAGAAACGTCACAGCCCTCCTTCTTCCAACGAAGTGAGACACACACACTTTGCTCTGCTTTGGTTTCAAAGGCGTGAAAAATCAACAAACAAAGTCCGAAAAACAGCAAAACACGGTCCTGAAGAACTGTGATCAGATAATCTTCCACAACGACCAAACCAACACGCTGCTATTTGTATCAGCAGCTCTAATTACTGGAGCCCCACCCAAACACAGGTGGCCTCTCTTATCTCCTGTAATATGTCCTCAATTTGTCTCTTCTATGCATCACTCTGCGCCTGCGTGGGTCCAAGACTTCTGCATCCGAATCAACCGAAGATAATGGAGATTGGCTTTCTGGGCTGTGTGCCAAGCCCCCCTCTTCCAAGTCACTCCCACCTTCTTCTTCGTCTGAGGAAACTGCACTACCTGACTCTGTCAGCAATAAAACAGGCCTATGACATGTTGATGTTTCCCCTGCATCCACCTCCACATTCCCTGGGGCAGGAGCTGGGCCAGAGCCAACCACAACACCAACCTTGGCAACTTGAAGATATCTGGACTTCAACTCCCAGAATTCCCCAGCC
Source organism: Erythrolamprus reginae (assembly GCF_031021105.1). Lineage (NCBI taxonomy): Eukaryota > Metazoa > Chordata > Lepidosauria > Squamata > Dipsadidae > Erythrolamprus > Erythrolamprus reginae. The sequence goes on along the minus strand of NC_091954.1, from coordinate 111,446,437 downwards.
AGCATTCGCTGGCTGGGGAATTCTGGGAGCTGAAGTCCAAATATCTTCAAGTTGCCAAGGTTTGGAAACACTGTTCTAGAAGACCTCCAAGATCCCTCCCAACTCCGTTGTTGTTATTATTATTAACTATCATCATCCCCTCAGAGCTTCTGGACTAAAGATGGCGGCGGAGTGGGGAGGCGCCAAGAGCGACCATAATGGAGCTGTTCGGGCTCGGTCTATCACCCCGACCTTTCTGCCTGGCTGGCCCCAATCATGTAAATGGCTTTCTTTCTTCCTGGCTCTCCCCCTTTCCCCCTCCCCAGCCCTGATCCTGCTCGCCTGTCCTCCCAGCTTTCTCACTCTCAACGCCCAGCCCAGTGCAGAATCTGTCACCCAGGGTGTATTAATCGGGCTGGAATTTTAATCCCCGTCGTATTAACCACAACTCTCAGCTACCCCCTGCTGCGCGCTGCTCTCTTTGGCCCCTCTGCCCCCCCATCCCAGGCTTGGCGGGGTCTCCCCCCCTCCCCATTCCTTCCCTCCACCTCCTTGCAAAGGCCGGAGTTGCCGTACAGAGCCAACAGATTTGCTCTGTTAATTTTCAGTGCCATGAGGACTTAATCCTGCGGTGAGGAGAAACAAAACAGCCCGAGATTTGGAGTTGAGGGTGGGGGGATGAGGGGTAGTAGGAGAAATAGAAAAAGGAGGAGGGAGGAAGGAGGGAGGAAAAGCAGGAAGGCAGCATCCTCGCACCGGGAGTAAGGGAGAAAAAGTAGCAGTGTGGTAGGGTCTCTCAATCATAGAAACACAGAAACCTAGAAGACTGACGGCAGAAAAAGACCTCATGGTCCATCTAGTCTGCCCTTATACTATTTCCTGTGTTTTATCTTAGGATGGATATATATTTATTCCAGACATGTTTAAATTCAGTTTCTGTGGATTTACCAACCACATCTGCTGGAAGTTTGTTCCAAGCACCTACTACTCTTTCAGTAAAATATTTTCTCATGTTACTTTTGATCTTTCCCCCAACTAACTTCAGATTGTGTCCCCTTGTTCTTGTGTTCACTTTCCTATTAAAACACTTCCCTCCTGGACCTTATTTAACCCTTTAACATATTTAAATGTTTCGATCATGTCCCCCCTTTTCCTTCTGTCCTCCAGACTATACAGATTGAGTTCATGAAGTCTTTCCTGATACGTTTTATGCTTAAGACCTTCCACCATTCTTATAGACCGTCTTAGGACCCGTTCAATTTTGTCAATATCTTTTTGTAGGTGAGGTCTCCGGAACTGAACACAGTATTCCAAATGTGGTCTCACCAGCACTCTATATAGCGGGATCATAATCTCCCTCTTCCTGCTTGTTATACCTCTAGCTAGGCAGCCAAGCATCCTACTTGCTTTTCCTACTGCCCGACCACACTGCTCACCCATTTTGAGACTGTCAGATTTGTCATCTTTCATTTGTCAAGAATCATGAGGGACAACCCTTAATGATTGTCATAGAAGTCAAATAAGCAATGAGGAAATAATCAAAATTAATAAAAAATCTTAAGGCTGCAAGCAACAACTTACAGACATACAGTGATAAGTGGGACGAAATGGATGATAGGAATGATGAGGAAAAACTAGTAGTAAGAGTAGTGCAGACTTAGTAGAAAGTCTGACAGTGTTGAGGGAATTATTTGTTTAGCAGAGTGATGGCGTTCGGGGGAAAAAACTGTTCTTGTGTCAAGTTGTCTTGGTGTGCAGTGCTCTGTAGCGATGTTTTGAGGGAAGGAGTTAAAAATCAATCAATCCTGCCATGTGGTAGGGGCCCATCCACTGCCTCAACTTTATTATACTGAATACTATAAAATCTGGGACATGTTCTATGATTGGCTGAATAGAAGAACATTTAAGTAACTGAACCCTTTAGCTATCATGGGTTGTGTGATTACTTTTTATTATAAGGGTTTTTTAATTGTTTTTAAATATTGGATTTGTACACTGTGTATTGTTGCTGTGAGCCACTCTGAGTCTTCGGAGAGAAGCGGCATATAAATCTAATAAATTTATTATTATTATTATTATTATTATTATTATTATTATTATTACCATTACTATCATTATTACTATTATTTCTATTATTATTATTAACATACTATATAGTATTATATAGTTAAAATTCTGTAAATTCTGTAAATAACAGGAAAATACATGTTTATTATTATTATTATTACTATCATTATTACTATTATTACTATTATTATTAACATACTGTATAGTATTATATAGTTAAAATTCTGCAAACAATGGGAAAATACATGTTTATTATTATTATTATTATTATTATTATTATTATTATTATTATTAACATACTGTATAGTATTATATAGTTAAAATTCTGCAAATAATGGGAAAATACATGTTTATTATTATTATTATTATTATTATTATTATTAACATACTATATAGTATTATATAGTTAAAATTCTGTAAATAACAGGAAATACATTTCTTTCTGTATGACTTGATTTGCAAAGGTTGTTTTCTGGAGACTTCTGACAAGAGCGGAGCAGTATTTGGTCCTGCTTTTTGTTGTATGTTTGTCATTTATGTTTTGTCTTGTTTTGAAAAAAAGAATACAAAATCAATCAATCAATCAATCAATCAGTCAATCTTGCCATGTGGTGGGGACCTATCCACTGCCTTAGCTTTGTTATAGGGCAGTGTTTTCCAACCTTGGCAACTTGAAGATATTTGGACTTCAACTCCCAGAATTTTGGGAGTTGAAGTCCAGATATCTCCAAGTTGCCCAGGTTGGGAAACCGTGTTATAGGGGACACACACACACAAACACACAAGCTTATGTCTTGGGTAGAGCCTGCCTGTGCCAGTGCATTCCCTCTGAATGGGGTCGGAAATGGAATCCAGTCCCTGCATCAGAAATCTGTCTGCTTTCCAAGGAATTGGCTGGGTCCCAAGTCTTCGCAGCCAGAGGAGACTCTGTTCAAGGTTGCAAAACATTTGTGTGAGGGGTGTGTGCGTATATATGTGAGGGGTAGAACTGGAGAGGGAGAAAGTGCAGGCAAGCAAGAGGGTGAGAGAGAGAGAGCAGTTGGCATCCTCCTACTTTTTCACACCCAAGAGCCCCCCCTCCCCTGTGGGACACCCTCTCAGACAGAGGGAGCTTGTTGTCACCTTGTCGGGGCTGGATTGTCTGGAGCCTACACTCATAAACACACACACATACACACAGAGAGAGAGACAAACAGACACACATACAGACAGACAGACACATTGTTCCAAAGCCATGTGCCACCCTGAGACAATAGGACAGTAGGACAGGGATGGTGAGCACAATGCCGCATGAATCCCAACGACTGGTTAGGTCCCACATAGTTGGTCTCCTTAGGGTCCCGTCGGCCAGACAATGTCGTCTGGCGGGACCCAGGGGAAGAGCCTTCTCTGTGGCGGGCCCAGCCCTCTGGAATCAGCTCCCTCCAGAGATTCACACTGCCCCCACCCTCCTCGCCTTCCGCAAGAGTCTCAAGACTCATTTATGTCCCCAGGCATGGGGCAATTAGATCAATCCCCCCCATCCTCTGTTTACAGGTTGTAATGTGTGGTTGTGAATGAGTTGGCTGACTGATTTTAAATATATATGGGATTTTTAGTAGTAATTTTAATGAATTAGATTTGTTGTCGTGCTGTTTTGTTGCATTCTGTGAGCCGCCCCGAGTTGTCGGAGAAGGGCAGCATACAAATCTAAATACTGTAATAATAATAATAATAATAATAATAATAATAATAATAATAATAATAATAATAACAACAACAATAATAATAATAATAATGATAATAATAATGGTGCGCTTATGCACACCCCTTACAGACCTCTTAGAAACGGGGAGAGCTCAACTGTAGCATAGAATAGAATAGAATAGAATAGAATAGAATTTTATTGGCCAAGTGTGATTGGACACACAAGGAATTTGTCTAGACAGTCTAAGGTTGAAGTTTTGGGGGTTTGGGGAAGAAACCACAGAGTCAGGTAGTGCATTCCAGGTGTTGATCACTCTGTTGCTGAAGTCGTATTTTCTGCCATTGAGTTTGGAGCAGTTTACATCGACTTTGAATCTATTCTTATGTGCTCGTGTGTTGTTGCGGTTGAAGGTGAAGTCGTCATGAACAGGAAGGACTTTTTGGCATATGATTTTTATGAACTACATTTAGACCAGATCGGAGGTGACATAGTTGTAAATGGTCTAATTCCAGTAATTCAAGTCTGGTGGAATAAATCAAAGAAAAAAGAAGGAAACATGGAAACGAGAAGGAAGCCAGAAGTAAAAAAAAAAAAAGAAGGAACATGCAGGATCAGGAGTAGCACATGTGCAAACTGTTTGGTTTCTCCTCTTAGGAACTAGGTGGTCTGTAGAGCAGGGGTGTCAAATTGGATTTCATGAAAGAAAGAAAGAAAGAAAGAAAGAAGGAAGGAAGGAAGGAAGGAAGGAAGGAGGAAGGAAGGATGGAAAGAAAGAAAGAAAGAAGGAAGGAAGGGAAGGAAGAAAGAAAGAAAGAAAGAAGGAAGGAAGGAAGGAAGGAAGGAGGAAGGAAGGACAGAAAGAAAGAAAGAAGGAAGGAAGGAAAGGAAGAAAAAAAGAAAGAAAGAAGGAAGGAAGGAAGGAAAGGAAGGAAGAAAGGAAGAAAGGAAGGAAGGAAGGAAGGAAGGAAGGAAGGGAAGGACAGAAGGAAGGACAGAAGGAAGGAAAGGAAGAAAGAAAGAAAGAAGGAAGGAAGGATGGATGGATGGAAGGAAGGAAAGGAAGAAAGAAAGAAAGAAAGAAAGAAAGAAAGAAAAATAGTAGAATAATCTAAACAACCAGTAAGTCCCTTGGCTTCAATAAATCCTTTGAGGTGCTCAATAATGCATTTTTCCCATTTGGAGAGCAAACAGTGAGCTATTGCTAATTTGCCCAATGAAAGCAAGACATTCCCCCCAACTCATCCCCTCCCCCAAAATAAAATATTGGTGATCTCAAATCCCCCCTCCCCAAACAAGACTAATAGGGAGACTCCTGCCAGATGGAATTCCCTCCCCAGGCTCTCAAATTTGCCGGAAAACCATGAGGATGGCCGTCCCAGATAGATTTAAAGGAACAGTCCTCTGCAAAGGAACAAAGCCCATTTTTTTGGTCCCATCCCTTCCCAATTCTCGGATGCTGCAAACCCATCATCCCTGAGCAGGGAGATACACCACGGACTGGAGGATTAGCGAAAGGCACAGATCACTATGGGCTTCTCCGCTTAAGCCCTTCTGCTCTTAAAGCTGCACGGCAAATAGAAAGAGGTTTGCTTGCCCGCAGCATCTGGTCTCTTTATTGCCCCTCAAGCCACCAGAAAGGGAGAGAGGCCGCCTCTAAAGCTGCCTCACCTCTTGACCCGACAACCAAGCCTGGTTGGAATTTTGCTCGGCTGGTTAAAATCTCCTGGGAAAGTCCACTTGTCCTGGAAGGAAACTTTCTCGCTGGGATCTCAGGCGTGTGTCCACACCAGATAACCAACCACTTCTTTCTATAACCAGACTATAAATAAGATGGGGAAACTCAAGACAGAAAAGCGCAACTGAGCAAAAAGAGCAAATTAGGGGAATGGAGACTAAAACATTCCAGAGTTGCTTTGTGAAGGGACCGAGTCAGTGGAGGGCTGCACATTTTTTTACTAGCACACTGTGGGTGTGGGGAGTCCTCGGAGAGGGGCAGCATACAAATCTAATAAATTGTTGTTGTTGTTGTTGTTATTATTATTATTATTATCATCACCATTATTATTATTTTATTTTATCTATCTATCTATCTATCTATCTATCTATCTATCTATCTATCTATCTATCTGTATCTCTCTCTCTCTCTCTAATCTGTCTGTCTGTCTACCTAATTATTATTATTATTATTATTATTATTATTATTATTATTATTATGTGGGTGTGGCTCAGAGAGGGGGCATACAAATCTAATAAATTGTTGTTGTTATTATTATTATTATTATTATCATCATCACCATCATTATTATTTTATTCTATCTATCTATCTGTCTATCTATCTGTCTGTCTGTCTGTCTGTCTGTCTGTCTGTCTGTCTATCTATCTATCTATCTATCTATCTATCTATCTATCTATGTGTCTATCTATCTGTATCTCTCTCTCTATCTAAACTATCTGTCTGTCTGTCTGTCTGTCTGTCTGTCTGTCTACGTGTATCTCTCTCTCTCTCTCTCTCTCCCTCCCTACCTACCTATCTCTATCTCTATCTCTATCTATCTAATTTATATCTATATCTATATCATCTCCAAGGTCTCTTTCAGCTCTATTCTATTCTATTCTATTCTATTCTATTCTATTCTATTCTATATATAATTAAGAAAGCAACTCCTATGCTTAAAACCTGTGTTTGAAATTGGAATAAAGCCATTGATGTTTTGGCAAACATCGCAGATTTAGATCTCAGAGATCTGGAATGGGTTTCCTGTTTACTCTCCAACAAGCCGTGTCGGGGCTGCAATAAAAGCGGCTTTTATTTGTTAAATATATACCCTGTAAAGAACAAAGGGGGAACAGCCTTAAAGGGTACAAAACCCAGCCCTTTTCAGCAGCCAGAGGGTGGGTGCCTAGGGAGCCATCCTCAGAAGCCGCTCCGTATTTATGAAGCCCACGCTTGCAGATGCAATAGCCATCAAGTGTTATGTGCAAAAATTGATTTTGCCCGTGAAATAGAATTCCCCCCCAGGCACCGCACAAAAGTCTGAAAATTGTTCTTATCAGTCAATAGCTACCTCAACGTGATCCGTCACCGCTCATTTGCAACCATAGAGACTGGGGGATTGAATTACCAAGGGAGGGAGGTCTCTGGTGTGCTTTTGTATGTCTGTGTGTGAGAGAGAGAGAGAAAGGGGGGGGGGTTTACATAACTATAAAGGCAAAAATATATAGCAAGAAAGCAGGAAAGGGCACGCTTACAAACATAGAAGATTGATGGCAGAAAATGACCTCCTGGTCCATCTAGTCTGCCCTTATACTATTTCCTGTATTTTATTTTAGGATGGATATACGTTTATCCCAGGCATGTTTAAATTCAGTTACTGTGGATTTACCAACCACGTCTGCAGGAAGTTTGCTCCAAGCATCGACTACTCTTTCAGTCAAATAATATTTTCTCACGTTGCTTCTGATCTTTCTCCCAACTAACCTCAGATTGTGCCCCCTTGTTCTTGTGTTCACTTTCCTATTAAAAATACTTCTCTCCTGAACATTATTTAACCCTTTAATAATAATAATTAATTAATAATAATTTATTAGATTTATATGCCGCCCCTCTCCGATGACTCGGAGACGTTAACATATTTAAATGTTTCGATCATGTCCCCCCTTTCCCTTCTCTCCTCCAGACTATACAGATCTGAGTCCATGAAGTCTTTCCTGATAATTTTTATGCTTAAGACTTTCCACCGTTTTTGCTTTAACTTGAAAACAGAAAGGCGAAAAGAGCAGAGCAGTTCAGTTAGAGAAATGGGTACAGGCCATGATCAAGTTTTCACTGAAACATATGGTAACCAAATTATTCATGAAATGTCAGATTTCTACCAAAGGAATTAGAAACATAGAAACATAGAAGATTAATGGCAGAAAAAGACCTCATGGTCCATCTAGTCTGCCCTTATACTATTTCCTGTATTTTATCTTAGGATGGATCTATGTTCATCTCAGGCATGTTTAAATTCATTTACTGTGGATTTACCAACCATGTCTGCTGGAAGTTTGTTCCAAGCATCTACTACTCTTTCAGTAAAATAATATTTTCTCACGTTGCTTCTGATCTTTCTCCCAACTAACCTCAGATTGTGCCCCCTTGTTCTTGTGTTCACTTTCCTATTAAAAACACTTCTTTCCTGAACATTAACCCTTTAATAATAATAATTAATTAATAATAATGTTTAATAACCCTTTAATAATATTAATTAATTAATAATAATCATTGGAGAGGGGTGGCATACAAATCTAATAAATTATTATTAATTAATAATTTATTAGATTTGTATGCCGCCCCTCTCCGATGACTCGGAGACGTTAACATATTTAAATGTTTCGATCATGTCCCCCCTTTCCCTTCTCTCCTCCAGACTATACAGATCTGAGTCCATGCAGTCTTTCCTGATAATTTTTATGCTTAAGACCTTCCACCATTTTTGCTTTAACTTAAAAACAGAAAGGTGAAAAGAGTAGAGCAGTTCAGTTAGAGAAATGGGTACAGGCCATGATCAAGTTTTCACTGAAACATATGGCGACCGAATTATTCATGAAAAGTCAGATTTCTACCAAAGAAATTAGAAACATAGAAGATTAACGGCAGAAAAAGACCTCATGGTCCATCTAGTCTGTCCTTATACTATTTCCTGTATTTTATCTTAGGATGGATCTATGTTCATCTCAGGCATGTTTAAATTCAGTTACTGTGGATTTACCAACCATGTCTGCTGGAAGTTTGTTCCAAACATCTATTGCTCTTTCAGTAAAATAATATTTTCTCATGTTGCTTCTGATCTTTCCCCCAACTAACCTCAGATTGTGTCCCCTTGTTCTTGTGTTCACTTTCCTACTAAAAACACTTCCCTCCTGAAACTTATTTAACCCTTCAACATGTTTTAATGCAGTCTTTAAACCGTGGTTTCTTTTAAAGAATTTGAGTGACATGGTGACGGAGAGTTAGTGATATGCCCTGATTGCAAAAGGCAATTTGTTGTCAAAACCCGAAGCTTACATTTATTCCTATCACTGTACTGGGAGATTCCAGAGTGAAAGAAAAATAACTGGGGGAAAGAAATAACAAAATATCGTGATCTGATCTGCGATTATGAGTGAAACGTTATAACCGTGATACCCATTGTCACTGAGGCACGTGGTACCACGTCCAATAATTTTACACAATACACCGAGAAATTGCAGCTTCCTGCAATAACACCAGCGGAACTGCAAAAAACCACATGACTCGAAATATCATACATCTTAAGAAGGTCATTGGTTGATATCTAGGAGGCTGGTAGCAACCTGTATCTGCCATTAGCACAGGTCAATGAAATTTGTGACACATTTTGATTTTTTATTTTGTTAAATTTTAAATATGTTAAAGGGTTCAATAAGGTTCAGGAGGGAAGTGTTTTTAATAGGAAAGTGAACCCCAAAACAGGGGGGGGGACACCATCTGAGGTTAGTTTGGGGAAAGATCAGAAGCAATGTGAGAAAATAGAATTATATAGTTCTTAAGTAGAGGTACCACTATATGTGATATAGTATGAATAGTTTCTTTCATTAAAGATATATATCTGATGATTTATTTATTTATTTAATTTATTGGATTTATATGCCGCCCCTCTCCGAAAACTCGGGGCGGCTAACAGCAATCATAAACAGTGTACAATGATAATCCAATACTAAAAGCGAATTTAAAAACCCTTAATATAAAAAACCAAACATACATACAAACATACCATGCATAAAATTGTAAAGGCCTAGGGGGAAAAGGAATCTTAATTCCCCCATGCCTGGCGGCAGAGGTGGGCTTTAAGTAGCTTACGAAAGGCAAGGAGGGTGGGGGTAATTCTAATCTCTGGGGGGAGTTGGTTCCAGAGGGCTGGGGCCGCCACAGAGAAGGCTCTTCCCCTGGGTCCCGCCAAGCGGCATTGTTTAGTTGACAGGACCCGGAGAAGACCCACTCTGTGGGACCTAACTGGTCGCTGGGATTCGTGCCGCAGAAGGCGGTCCCTGAAGTAATCTGGTCTGGTGCCATGAAGGGCTTTATAGGTCATAACCAACACCTTTAAGTATTGTTTTTCTTTTATGATGATCGAAACATTTAAATATGTTAAAAGGGTTAAATAAGGTTCAGGAGGGAAGTGTTTTTAATAGGAAAGTGAATACAAGAACGAGGGGGCAGAATCTGAGGTTAGTTGGGGGAAAGATTAGAAGTAATATGAAAATACATTATTTTACTGAAAGAGTAGTAGATGCTTGGAACAAACTTCCAGCAGACGTGGTTGGTAAATCCACAGTGAATGAATTTGAACATGCCTGGGATAAACATATATCCATCCTGAGGTAAAATACAGGAAATAGTATAAGGGCAGACTAGATGGACCATGAGATCTTTTTATGCCGTCAATCTTCTATGTTTCTATCTTCTATGTTTCTTAGCTTTTAATTGCAAAATGAAAATCCTTGCACACACACAGCTTTTTACAATCCCCGGATGTATTTCTGAGAGAAGCATAACAGAATGGGAACTAATTTCTGAACTCAAAGGGAGTGACCCGACTTGTTCCTTTATTATTATTATTATTATTTGCTCTTTTGTCAAGATGTTGCCCTTTTGGGTCAAGAAGCCAGTAGCCCCCGAGAGAGATGACTTGTGAGCCCAGGTCAATAGGGTAGAGGAAAGAAGATAACGGGGCCATTTCAATATCCCTCAAGCGGTGGCTGTCACTTGAGAAGAAGGACGGCCATTATCTGCTCCAAGCCAGGAGGGGACTCTTTTATCTGCAAAGGTTATCGGACATATGACCTGGTCAACATTGACCTGGGCAAAGACACTAAGCAGAGTTTTAGCCTTGTCAGCATGGCGAGGTGTGATGGGACCAAGACGAATAGAGGGAAGACAGGGACTACCGCTTATAACTCTGGGAGCATTAAACCCAGATTGACAGTTAAGGGCTTGCCATCTCTTCCTAGGACCAAGGTTCAGGCCAAGGAAAGGTCATTTCTGGGAGGTCCTCCCGGATCAAGGGAGTAATTTTGGGAAGTGCCGAACAAATCTGGCAGTTCAATGGACTGTACTTTGCTGCAAAGCGGTGCTATTTCCAGCTAATTAATACGGCTTTCCGTAAATGTTTATTTAAAGCCAAGAGCACAGAGGATGTTAATGATCCACCTTAAATCTGCCAATACCACCATTCCTCCCTACAAATCAGCCACAGATTGTCTCTGGAATACGGTGTGTGATATTCCCATCACCAATTCTTGGGAAAGATACTTAGGAAGCCAGAAATAAGGACTGGATGAACCTTGTGTTTAAGTTTTGGGGCTAAATGGAAAAACAATACTTTTTTAAAATTTAAATTTATTTAAAACAAAATGCACATATAAAAACACACAAACATAAAAGAAAAACACACATATCCGGGATGATTTACATCCCAATTTTCGTCAGAAGCACATATGGAGCTGTATACATTTTTAAATTAATTGAGAATATTTTTGGTCTATATTTACTGTAGATACTGTACATTTCATAAGAAAAGAAAAATTTCAAAAATAGAAAGAAGAAAAGACATAGAAAAATCTAGTTTCAATTAAAAAGCTAAACATATCAATTATTGATCTTTTGAACCTGAGATTTTATTTCACTTAATTAGCTATTTCTTTGTTTTAACCAATTGTAGAATTATTAGATTAACTCTATAATAATCCGTTTCCTCTTTCCCTTCTAATTTTTTGGTTAACATAACCATCTCGGCACATTCCATAACTTTTTAAATTATCATTTCTTCTCTTGGTGGGTCTTCGCTTTTTCATAGTCGTGCATACGTTATCCTAGCCCCTGTTAGGATATCGGTAATCAAGTATTTATCTTTTTATATACTTTGTTAAAAATTCCTAAGAGAAAGAATTGTAACTTTTTCTCTTTAAAAAAAAAAAAAGGAAAAACAATACTTAAAGGTGGAAGGGGAATTCGGAGATAGTAAAAATTGTACATTGTTAAAAAAAACCAAGAAGACTCAGAGTGTTATAAAATTTGGAACACTTTTAATGAATGGTTAGAAGCAAGAAAAGAACAAAACTAATATACAGTTATGAATTAAATATAAAATAAAAAGGATGAAGTTATTTTAATAATATTTTTAAAGATAAATTATGACCTATTTGATTTCTATTAATTGAGATATTGTAATATTGATTGATCTAAGGCAGTTGAAAGGAAAACAAATATGCATATAAATTAGATAACCGGAATTAATTCTTTTTAAAAATACAGTGATACCTCATCTTACGAACTTAATTGGTTCCGGGACGAGGTTTGTAAGGTGAAAAGTTTGTAAGATAAAACAATGTTTCCCATAGGAATCAATGGAAAAGCGATTAATGCGTGCAAGCCCAAAACTCACCCTTTTTGCCAGGTGAAGCGCCCGTTTTTGCGCTGCTGGGATTCCCCTGAAGCTCCCTTCCATGGGAAACCCCACCTCTGGACTTCAGTGTTTTTGTGACGCTGCAGGGGAATCCCAGCATGGGAATCCCAGCAGTGCAAAAATGGGTGCTTCGCTGGCAACGGAAGTCCGGAGGTGGGGTTTCCCAGCGAGGGGAACCTCAGCGAAATTGCAGCATCGCAAAAACACAGAAGTCCTCGAAACCCTACCTCCAGACTTCCGTATTTTTGTGATGCTGCAATTTCACTGAGGCTCCCCTCGCTGGGAAACCCCACCCCTGGACTTCCATTGCCAGCGAAGCGCCCATTTTTGCACTGCTGGGATTCCCCTGCAGCATCGCAAAAACAGTCTGGAGCTGGTATTTCCCATGGAGGGGAGCCTCAGGGGAATCCCAGCAGCGCAAAAACGGGTGCTTCACTGGCAACAGACATCCGGAGGCAGGGCATCCCATTGGCAGCGGCTTGGGTTCGTAAGGTGAAAATAGTTTGGAAGAAGCTATGCTGGCTGGAGAATTCTGGGAGCTCAAGTCCACAAGTCTTAAAATTGCCAAGGTTGGACTCCCCTGCCTTATATGAAATGGAAGAGCAAACTGCCCTAGGAAGCGAGAGGCAGCCACACGAAGGAAAGGAAGGAAATTATGGAGGAGAATTTGGCGGATAAGACCAAGACGACACAGACAAATCTCCTGGGCCAGCTCCAGGGACGAGGCCCTCCGGAGAAGGAAGCGAGCTATTTGTGCTAATTGCTGTGGAATGCATCCGAAGAAATAGTTGTCTGGGCCTGCAAGAATTCCTTCTCCATACGCCCAGGCCTGGCTGCCTCTCCAAATGGTGCTTTCCCCCTGAACGGCGCAGAGGAACACATCTCTGGATCTACGTCTTTAGCTAGGCTGGGACCGCTATTTTTATGAGAAAAGCTTGCCTCATTCCAGAAGGTTGCCTTTCTTGGTTGCTCCTATTTTCCCCACAGGGCTTACCCCCAAAATCCCTCTTTCCCATGCATTTGAAAATAAAACCTGTTAACAGTGGTGTTTCCCAAGGCAGCATTTTAGGACCAATTCTTTTTATTCTTTACGTAAATGACATTTATTTATTTATTTATTCATTCATTCATTCATTCATTCATTCATTCATTCATTCATTCACTCACTCACTCACTCACTCACTCACACACCTGCCTACCTACCTACCTACCTACCTACCTACCTACCTACCAATCTATCTATCTATCTATCTATCTATCTATCTATCTATCTATCTATCTATCTATCTATCTATCTACCTATCTATTAGATTTGTATGGCGCCCCTTTCCGAAGAGTCGGAGCAGCTCACAACAAGAAACAGTAGAAATCCAATACTTAAAAACAATTTAAAAACCTTAATATAAAAACAATCATACATCTCATACAGACCATACATAAAGCGGAAACGGCCCAGGGGAATCAATTTCCCCATGCCTGACGACAGAGGTGGGTTTTGAGGATTTTGCGAAAGGCAAGAAGGGTGGGGGCAGTCCTAATCTCTGGGGGGAGCTGGTTCCAGAGAGTTGGGGCCACCACAGAAAAGGCTCTTCCCCTGGGTCCCGCCAAACGACATTGTTTCGTCGATGGGACCTGGAGAAGGCCAACTCTGTGGGACCTAGCCGGTCACTGGTATTCATGTGGCAGAAGGTGGTCCTGGAGATATTCTGGTCCGATGCCATGAAGGGCTTTATAGGTCATAACCAACACTTTGAATTGTGACTAGAAACTGATCGGCAACCAATGCAGATTGCGGAGTGTTGGTATGACACGGGCATATTTAGGGAAGCCCATGATTGCTCTCGCAGCTGCATTCTGCACAATCTGAAGTTTCCAAACACTCTTCAAAGGTAGACTTATGTAGAGAGCATTACAGTAGTCGAGCCTTTGCTATATTATATCATTTATATTATCGTTTGTGATAATATAAAAGGCAACTGCATCCTCTTCGCAGATGATGTAAAACTATTTCTCTTTCTCTCATCTATCTATCTGTCTGTCTGTCTGCCTGGATTTATATGCTGTCCCTGTCCATCACGTTAAGTTACCTGTGGCAATTTGCACCATTGGCGACACTATCCTGGAGCATCCAACAATATGGCAAACTTAGGATGACCCATCCTTTATTGTCTTTGCCGGTTGATGAGTGCATGATTCAAACCCAGATGCTCAGTGAGGAAGAAGTAATTTCTAGGAATCTGTCCATCAAACCCTGCCACGCATTTCCAGGAATGAATGAACTCCAGACTGAAAGTGGTTTCAGGTGTCTGGGCCAGGTGGTCCAAGGGCTGCTGACATGACTGTCTGCCTCTCTTCCCAGGGTGATTCAAAGATGCTTCTCCCCACAAGAAGAGGGCAGGCCCATCCTTTTGCTGCAAGCTGATTCTCCTGGGGTCATAGGCTGGAGGCAACCCTCCTGGGGATCTGACTCACTTCCTTTCCTACACGCCTGGCAAGCTTTTACGAGTGTCGGAGAGGCGACCCTGCATTCCATTTTCCAAAAGCAGCATTCTCCGTTTGAACATCGTGGGTTCCTGGAGTCAGACAGAATTTTGTTGACATCCAAATTCACGCAAGGTTGACCAAATTTGGCTGAGAATTTCGAGCTGGGAATCTGTGAAGGGACACAGGTTGCACGCTGCTGCCTTCTTGGAAGATTTAACAGAAAAACAGAGTTGAAAGGGACCTTGGAGGTCTTCTAGTCCAACCCCCTGCTCAAGCAGGAGAGCCTCTGCCAATTTAGACAAGTGTTTGTCCAATCTCTCTACATTGTTGGAGCATCCACAACTCTTAATTAGAATGAATAACAGAGTTGAAAGGGACCTTGGAGGTCTTCTAATCCAGCCCCCTGCTTAGGCAGGAAACCCTACACTACTTCAGACAGATGGTTGTCCAACATCTTCTTAAAAACTTCCAATGTTGGAGCATTCACAACTTCTGGAGGCAAGCTGTTCCACACATTAATTGTGCTAACTGTCAGGAAATTTCTCCTTAGTTTTAAGTTGCTTCTCTCCTTATTTAGTTTCCACCCACCCACCCATCCATGGTGGAAGGTCTTAAGCATAAAATGTATCAGGAAAGACTTCATGAACTCAATCTATATAGTCTGGAGGACAGAAGGGAAAGGGGGGACATGAATTTAAATAGGTTAAAGGGTTAAATAAGGTTCAGGAGGGAAGTGTTTTTAATAGGAAAGTGAACCCAAGAACAAGGGGACACAATCTGAGGTTAGTTGGGGGAAAGATCAAAAGCAACATGAGAAAATATTATTTGACTGAAAGAGTCGTAGATGCTTGGAACAAACTTCCAGCAGACGTGGTTGGTAAATCCACAGTAACTGAATATAAACATGCCTGGGAGAAACATATATCCATCCTAAGATAAAATGCAGGAAATAGTATAAGGGCAGACTAGATGGACTGAGAGGTCTTTTCTGCCGTCAATCTTCTATGTTTCTATGTTTAAATAGGAGAGGAGAGAGGATCGAACCCTGAGCCACCCCACAAAAGTGGGGTCTAGGGGTCAACCTCTCTCCTTCTATCAACACCGACTGCGACCGGCCAGAGAGATAGGAGGAGAACCACCGTAACATGGTGCCTCCCACCCACAACTCCCTTAGTTGTTTCTCCTTCTACCCTCAGCTTCTACCCTCAGCTTCCAACCTAGAGGTGAAAGGTTTACTCACCCCGAAAAAGGCTGTAGTGTTTATTCTTGTCAATCTCATCTCAGCTTGTACCAAAGCTAAGCTTTGTTTATTTTTACTTCGGTTGCTTTGCTTGTTAAGTCATGAAGATCTCCAATGTGCCTATGCCCAAAACAGGTTTCTTCCAAACCCAGGTTAAGAGTTGTATGAATTTAACCATTTTGGAATCCAGCTTGTTTCTGGACTAAAAGCCCATGTGGTGTATTTTACATGATTCAGTAATCCAGTAGTCCTTACATGTAGTAAAATAGTATGTCGGTACATCTCACGAGGAACCGAGTTGAGTAAATAAAATTTAGAAAGAGAACAGAAAATTCTTACTTCTGCAGCTTCTCTTAGAAGTTAAGAAGAAGTGAAATTTCCATAGTTCCCATAGTTCCCATATGGAAATTTGGAAAAAATGGCAAGGGAAAATAGGATTATATAAATCTAAACTGTCATCGCTTTATGTAATAAATAGAGAAAACGAAATTAACTTATTATATAGGGTTATAGGAGAGTTGAAGGGAAGAGGGATAACTAAGATAGAACAGTTATACGAGAAGGATGGCAGGCCAAGTAGAAATTGTATAGAATGGTGGTTAGGTAAGGGAAGGTGGCTACAAATAAATGCAATATGTAAATATCTAAATGAAAGGGAGAATAAAGAAGTATTATGGCGGGAGGAGACAGGGTTGGAGAAAATAATAAGAGAAAAAAGTGAGGGGATAAAGGCGCAAGCAACTAATATATACAAACTGCTAGTGCAGTCAGATGGGGATACGATTGATGGATTGACTAAATGGTGGCAAAATGAGATATTAGTAGAGGTACAAGAAATGGAAAATATAGTAGAAGATATAAGGAAAATTAAAAATACAAGAATTAGGGAAATGAGAAGGAAAATATTACATAAGTGGTATTTCACTCCCGTTCAATTTGCACATTTTCAGCAGAATGTCAGGGGGAATTGTTGGCATGGTTGTCAAGATAAAGGAGTGTTTATGCATATGTTTTGGGAATGCCCAATAGTGCAGGAATTTTGGCAAAAAGTGAAAGAGGATATCAATAGAATGTTAAATATACAATGGACAATCACTAAGGAAATGGCAGTACTGTACTAGTAAAAAGTAATGTGATGGGAGAATTCAGAGAAATAAAAAAAGCAGCAATAGAAAGCGCTCAGGCAGTAATAGTTTTGGGTTGGAAGGATGCGACAAAATGGACAATGCAAAATTGGTATAGGTACATTGTGGACCATATTCAATTTGAAATTATGGAAAAAAGGATAAATTTGGATAATGAAATTGAGTTGGGACAGCTGATGGGACGGTGGGACAAGGTAAGACGATATATGACGAGCAGAATCCGAGACCAAGCTACAAGAAATAAACTAGAATCACTCTATAATATGTAAACAGATATATTGCTCTTGGGTTAAGTGGATTATACAAGAAATACCCCCAATTTGGTGGTGGGGAATGTGTGTATGTCGGGGTGGTGGGCACAATTCACAATTCACTACGCACTGTTTTATGTTGTGTGATTTTAAATTGTTAAAAATCAATATAAATATATATATATATATATATTTTAAAAAAGAAGAAGAAGTGAAATTGACTTATTTCTAAACTTGCCGTCATTATACAGGGGGAAATAATGTCTCGATTTTTTTTTCAAAGCCAACAGACAGAGCACATGGAATGAAACCTTTATTTTTCTGGTTGCATTCACAGGAAGCAGAAATGAAAAATGATGTGCTTATTTTATTTATTTTATTTTATAGTATTATTATTTTATTTATTTTATTTTATTATTTTATTATATTATAGTATTATTATTATATTATATTAATAATAATAATAATAATAATAATAATAATAATAATAATAAATTATCATTATCATTATCATTATCATTATCATCAACTGCAGTGATACACTGAGTGACTGTGGCAAGGAAGGTCGTCAAATTTGTCCAAAGTCACAACTCTCTTGCTTAGCAACAGAAATGTTGGGTTCATTTGTGATTGTAAGTTGAGGACCATCTATGTTTATGGTAAACACTGGAGGCACTCCCTCCACGGAATAATGGAAGGAATCTTGCAGATGAAAAGATGCACTCGTGTGTATACATTTCAGAAAGGAGGAGAAAATGATAGTCGCCCTATGCATAATTAATTTATGGTGCAAGATATTCATAATTAACTAACCTCAAGTTACTTCTCTGTCCTTCTGCTGTTACTATCTTCAAGGCAGAATTATTATCTTAATAAAAGAAACATTATCAGTTACATTGCCATGCATATTTTTTTAAATAATGCTTCTCGAGATTCGGGTATTTCAGAGTTACCTCTTTAATGTGCCAATTAGCACACATTTTTCTATGTTTTTATTTCACTAACATGCTCCCAATCCCCTAA
Organism: Erythrolamprus reginae; assembly: GCF_031021105.1. Classification (NCBI taxonomy): domain Eukaryota; kingdom Metazoa; phylum Chordata; class Lepidosauria; order Squamata; family Dipsadidae; genus Erythrolamprus; species Erythrolamprus reginae. The sequence goes on along the minus strand of NC_091954.1, from coordinate 111,428,096 downwards.
GAGGAATGAGTAAGAATGTGGAATAAGAATTATAAATTAACATTATCGACCGCATTTAAAGAAAATCAATATAAAATGCTTCATAGATAGCATTTAACGCTGGCGAAATTGGCAAAAATGTATACAAATATACAAAAGGGAGGAATTTTTTTATCATATGTGGTGGCAATGCCCCAAAGCGAAGAAATATTGGGAACATATAAGGTGATGGCTGCAAGAGATAATAGGAGAACAAATAGAATTTAAACCTGAACTATTCTTCTTAGGAATAATTAACCAAAAGATAAAGAAACAATTCCAATATATCGTTTTATTCAGCAACAGGTTGGAGAACACTGAATTCAAATCCAGTGAGATGGAAGTGCTGTCAATAAGGAAAAGACTCTAAGGTGAAATTACTTCTAAATGGAAGGGAGGGATGGATGGAGGGAGGGAGACTGAGGGGGAGGAAGGGAAGAAAGGAGGAAAGAAGGAAAGAAGGAAGGGAAGGAGAGAAGGAAGGGAGGAAGAAAGGGAGGAAAAGAAGGGAAAGGACAGGAAGGGAAGGGAAGGGAAAGGAAAGAAAGGGAAAGGAAAGGAAGGGAAAAGAAAGGAGGGGAAAGGAAAGAAAAGAAAGAGAAAGGAAAGGAAAGAAAGGGAAAGGAAAGGAAGGATATGGAAGGGAAAGGGAAGGAAAGGAAAGGAAGGGAAAGGAAAGGAAAATGTTTGATGGAGTTGATACAACATCTAGATGAGCAATTCTCAAAAGAATTGGAGATCTCAGAGAGTATGGGTGGGTCATTGAGTCATTAGGGTGTTTGAAAAGTCAAATAAATATAGATGGCATTTAGCTCCATCAAGATTGGCAAAAATATATCCAAATGTTAGTTTGACTTGTTGGAAATGTAAAAAAAAGAGTTAGGCACCTTCTTTCATGCATGGTGGACATATCCCGAAGCCAAAGGTTACTGGGGAAAAAGTCCATAAATGGTTGCAAGTAACCATGGAAATAGAAATGGAATTTACACCTGAACTCTTTTTACTAGGAATAATGAAAAAGTAGTACACCCCCCAAAAATACAATATTGAACAATAAACATCATAATGACAGTAAGATTAGCATATGCTCAATACCGGAAGAACAATTTTTTTGCCATCTTTTTTATTGAATTTTTAAAATATTTATTTATTTATTTAAATAAGAACAATTTAAACCCACCGGAAAATGTACTAATGGACAAAATTTAAAAGTGTACCAAGATGAATAGGCTGATGATGGAGCTTAAAGGACAAAATAACTCAGAATTTACTATGAAATTTGGAATAGATGGTACAACTGGACTAAGAAAAAAAATAAAGGACTGTGAAACAATGTGAAATAAATGATAAAATGTGTAACTTTGTTAATATATGAAATAATTGTATGTCACTAAGTAGACATAATGTAAGAAAATGGGTGCAGATCTGTGTTAAAATATTGCAATGTTTAAAAACGCAAAGCAATTAAAAATTTTTAAAAGAAAAGTCAAATAAATATATTTTTACATTTCTCAGTTTTGATTTCTAATACAATAAAGTTTGATAGATATACAGTGTTCCCTCGATTTTCGCGGGGGATGCGTTCCAAGACCGCCCGTGAAAGTCGAATTTCCGCGAAGTAGAGATGCGGAAGTAAATACACTATTTTTGGCTATGAATAGTATCACAAGCCTTCCCTTAGTACTTTAAACCCCTACATTGCAATTTCCCATTCCCTTAGCAACCATTTAGATTATTACTCACCCCTGTTTATTTATTAAAGTTTATTAAAAAAAATATTTATTAAAGGCAAACAAAGGTTTGGCAATGACATATGACATCATTGGGCGGGAAATACCGTGGTATAGGGGGAAAAGCCATGGAGTATTTTTTAATTAATATTTTTGAAAAACCGTGGTATAGACTTTTCGCAAAGTTTGAACCCGCGAAAATCGAGGGAACACTGTAACCCTCATCTACCAAAGCTTTTTCTCTACCATTTTTAAGAACATAACACTCTCAAAATATTTGAACACTGCTGCTCTAGATTATATTGTGAAGGGATATTTTTTTTCCCCAAGCCCATAGGAACCCAGTTTGTCCAAAAACATCTTATCTGCTTCGGGTTTTTTTTTAAAAAGAATATGAAATGAATACAGGAGTGTGTGTTTATCTACGCAGAGGGGAAAAAGGGAGAGAATCTTGAACTGATCGAAATCCATTTTATCCCTTCAGATTGGAAGTATCCCCTTTAAGCCTGCAAGTTTTTAACCTATTGTTTGCCTTAAGCTCCAGTTTGAAAGAAAGTCTCCCCTGGGCGAAAACCTAAAGAATTTGAGAGGTGTACCAAAAGCTTCCCGAGCTGGGCTTCTCTAAAGCATTTCACAATGGAGTTCAAGGATGCTGCACCCTGGCCAGGTGAAAAGACCAGATAAAATGCAAGGAATTTCCACAGCAGCAAAAAAAAAATATTAAAAAAATACAAGCAACCTTGTTGAAACTAGTGTGGTGCCTTGGGGTGGGGTGGGGTGAGGTCATGCCCAGTTCCACCTCTTGGGTTCCCCAGTATACGTCCTGTCCCAGGAAGAAAACGCCAAGTTTCAAGGGTTGAAATATTGATGCAGCTGCCAGGCAAAAATCTCTGAACTCTGAAATACAGCATTCATCAAGTGATTAAGAATAGTAATTTCTATTTATGATGTTGAAACCATATACAGGTGACTCATTAGTTAAAAAAATTCTGGATTGTGCAGAGATGGATAGGATGACGAGAAGGCTGAATGATCAAGAAGAATCTGATTTTTATATTATTTGGGATAAAGTTTATACATGGATAGATAAGAATAAAGTTGAAAATAAGGTAACGAAAATGGTATGAATATAATTAAATGTTATTGATATTTTTTGTTGTTAGTGTTGTTGGCCTCTTTTTTTATCAATTTAACTTTATGTTTATTAGAATATGTAAACAAAGTTCTTCTTTTCAATTAGAATATTAGTTTGATTTAAAGATTTAAGATTTTATCCTTTTTTCTGTATTAAAAATTGACTTCAAGAAAAGAGGGGTAATTGTAACCCCTAATATGTGTTTAAATGTTTGTAAGTTTGTATGTCTTTTTTTATTGAAAATTAATAAAGTTTATTTTAAAAAAAATTAAAAAAAGAAAAAAAGAAAACAACAACGGGATAAAACTTCAGTTTTAGAAATCGAACTTCTTCCTATATAAACCAATGACCACAAAAATACCACTAATTAACAGAAATGTAACGAGTGTATAAAGGCTGTGAAGCATGATAGTCAACATGGCACCAGACCAGATTATCTCCGGGACCGCCTTCTGCCGCACGAATCCCAGTGACCAGTTAGGTCCCACAGAGTGGGCCTTCTCCAAGTCCCGTCAACTAAACAATGTCGTTTGGCGGGACCCAGGGGAAGAGCCTTCTCTGTGGCAGCCCCGGCCCTCTGGAACCAACTCCCCTCAGAGATTAGAATAGCCCCCACCCTCCTTGCCTTTCGTAAGCTCCTTAAAACCCACCTCTGCCGTCAGGCATGGGGGAACTGAGATATTCTTTCCCCCTAGGCTTCTACAATTTATGCATGGTATGTTTGTATGTATGTTTGGTTTTATAATAAGGGTTTTTAGTTGTTTTAGTATTGGATTGTTACATGCTGTTTTTTATCACTGTTGTTAGACGCCCCGAGTCCAAGGAGAGGGGCGGCATACAAATCCAATAAATAAAATAAATAAATAAATAAATAAAGTGGTTGACTTGTCTCTGCTATATATATATATGTCTACGGAGAGGGGCGGCATACAAATCTAATTAATAGATTAATAGAGCCGGGGTGGCGCAGCAGGTAGAGTGCTGTACTGCAGGTCACTGAAGCTGACTGTAGATCTGAAGGTCAGCCATTCAAATCTCATCACCGGCTCAAGGTTGACTCAGCCTTCCATCCTTCTGAGGTGGATAAAATGAGGGCCCGGATTGTGGGGGCAATAGGCTGGCTCTGTTAAAAAGTGCTATTGCTAACATGTTGTAAGCCGCCCTGAGTCTAAGGAGAAGGGCGGCATAAAAAATGAATGAATGAATGAATGAATGAATGAATAAATAAATAAATAAATAAATAAATAATAACAATAATAATAATAATATGTACAGCTTCCTTCTCTTTTTCTTTCTTCTTTTCTTTCTCTTTTCTTCTTCGCTTTCATCCTCTCTTCTTTAACTCTTACCTTTTTCATTTTTATTTTATTAATGTGTTCAAAGTTACTGTGGATTTACCAATCACGTCTGCTGGAAGTTTGTACCAAGCATCTGCTACTCTTTCAGTCAAATAATATTTTCTCACGTTGCTTCTGATCTTTCCCCCAACTAACCTCAGACTGTGCCCCCTTGTTCTTGGGTTCACTTTCTTTTTAAAAACACTTCCCTCCTGAACCTTATTTAACCCTTTAACATATTTTGACCATGTTTCAATCATGCCCCCCCCTTTCCCTTCTGTCCTCCAGATTATACAGATTGAGTCCATGAAGTCTTTCCTGATAAGTTTTATGCTTAAGACCTTCCACCATTTTTGTAGCCCGTCTTTGGACCCGTTCAATTTTATCAGTATCTTTTTGCAGGTGAGGTCTCCAGAACGGGACACAGTATTCCAAATGGGGTCTCACCAGCACTCTATACAGAGGGATCACAATCTCCTTCTTCCTGCTTGTTATACCTCTAGCTCTTGTAGAATTATACACATTCAACCTCATTTATTGCAATAGAAAAAACATGCTCAGAGCCCAGAAGGGAAAAAAAGAAAAAAAATTCAAAAATGTTCTACCGGTTCTGCATTCCTGACCCTACCCGTAGGAGTCCATCACTGATCTGGAGACTTCTTTGCACAAATCCCCTTTTATTTTCAGGTGCCTGCCCTCCTAACTGCAGGATGGCCGGGTGGGGGACCCAAGTTTAGGAATCTTGAGCAGGAGGGGGAAAGGACTGGACAAGAGGGGGGTTGCTTTGACCCAACAGTAAAATAAATAGAGGTGGGAGGAAGGTTCTCTACTCTGCCGGTAGTAAAAATTTGACAGCTTTAGAACTGTTGTCTTGGCACCTCTTTAAAATGTCTTGGGGGCCTTGGGAAAGGGTGGGGGACATGACAGAAACAGGTTGGCCCCCCTCCCCCCGGCCTCATATAATAGAATTCTTTATTGGCCAAGTGTGATTGGACAGACAAGGAATTTGTCTTGGTGCATATGCTGTCCGTGTACATAAAATAAAATATACATTTGTCAAGAATCACGAGGCACAACACTTAATGATTGTCATAGGGGTCAAATAAGCAATGAAGAAGCAATATTAATAAAAATCTTAAGGATGCAAGCAACAAGTTACAACCATACAGTTATAAGTGGGATGAAATGGGTGATAGGAATGATGGTAAAAAACTAATAATAATAGTAGTGTAGACTTAGTAAGTAGTTTGACAGTGTTGAGGGAATTATTTGTTTAGTGGAGTGATGGCATTCGGGGGTAAAACTGTCCTTGTGTCTAGTTGTCTTGGTGTGCGGTGCTCTATAGCTCTCAGTGTACATAAAAGAAAATATAGGTTTGTCAAGAATCATGTAGTCCAACACTTAATGATTGTCATAGGGGTCAAATAAGCAATGAAGAACAATCAATATTAATAAAATATTCACTTCTATTGCTACTAATATTGATTGTTTCTTCATTGCTTATTTGACCCCTATGGCAATCATTAAGTGTTGTACCTCATGATTCTTGACAAATGTATATTTTCCTTTATGTACACTAACAGCATAGGCACCAAGGCAAATTCCTTATGTGTCCAATCACACTTGGCCAATAAAGAATTCTAGAATATCTCCGGGACCGCCTTCTGCCGCACGAATTCCAGTGACCGGTTAGGTCCCACAGAGTTGGCCTTCTCCGGGTCCCGTCGACTAAACAATGTCGTCTGGCGGGACCCAGGGGAAGAGCCTTCTCTGTGGTGGCTCCGACACTCTGGAACCAGCTCCCCCCAGAGATTAGGATTGCCCCCACCCTCCTTGCCTTTCGGAATCTCCTTAAAACCCACCTCTGCCGTCGGGTATGGGGGAATTGAAACATCTCCCCCTTGCCCATGTAGTTTTTGTGTATGGTTCGACTGTGTGCTTGTTTTTTATATATTGGGGTTCTTTTGGATTTTTTAACTTAAAACTGTAATTTAGATTGCGAAATATTAGATTTGTTACTATGTTTTGTTTACCATTGTTGTGAGCCGCCCCGAGTCTACGGAGAGGGGCGGCATATAAATCCAATAAATCTAATCTAATCTATTCTATTCTAAAAAATTTTAGGATACAAGCAACAAGGTACAGTCATACAATCCTAAGTGGGAGGAAATGGGTGATAGGAATGATGAGAAAACACACACACGCACACACAATGTCACTCTTTACCTGCTGATGTTCAATGCCTGGGTTTGTTTTTGGGTGGCTCGGACAATGCCTGGACTCATTTACAAAACCGAGAAATGTTTATCCCAGGCTTTCCGATGCTGTGATTCGAGATTTAAACTCGATGCCCCCCCCTTTTCTTGCCAAACATCTAAAATCTGCAAAAGCCAGGACGTTAATAATAATAATAATAATAATAATAATAATAATAATAATAATAATAATAATAATAATAATTATTATTATTATTATTATTATTATTATTATTTATTGGATTTGTATGCCGCCCCTCTCCGTAGACTCGGGGTGGCTAACAACAATGATAAAAACAGCATGTAACAATCCAATAATAAAACACTAAAAAACCCTTATTATAAAACCAAACATACACACACACAAACATACCATGCATAACTTGTAATGGCCTAGGGGAAGGAATATCTTAACTCCCCCATGCCTGGCGGTATAAGTAAGTCTTGAATAGTTTACGAAAGACAGGGAGGGTGGGGGCAATTCTAATCTCCGGGGGGAGTTGGTTCCAGAGGGCCGGGGCCGTCACAGAGAAGGCTCTTCCCTGGGGCCCGCCAAACGACATTGTTTAGTCGACAGGACCCGGAGAAGGCCAACTCTGTGGGACCTTATCGGTCACTGGGATTCGTGCGGTAGCAGGCGGTTCCGGAGGTAATCTGGTCCACTGGCATGTAGGGCTTTAAAGGTCATGACCAACACTTTGAATTGTGACCGGAAACAGTCAATGCAAGCCACGGAGAGTTGAAGAAATGTGGACGAATCTTGGAAGCCCCACGATGGCTCTCGCGGCTGCGTTCTGCACGATCTGAAGTTTCCGAACACTTTTCAAAGGTAGCCCCATGTAGAGAGCGTTGCAGTAATCAAACATTGCCTCCCCCTCCCCCTGCAACCAGTGAAAAACCCTGGAAACGACAACCCGGTTCTAAAATCCTAGACCTAAGACACATGTTTGATGTTAGCGTAAGTTGAAGGAAAATATTCCAATAAATTTGCACATTTGCAAGGACAAGGAGCGCTTACTTCAGCCAAACGGGGCTCCCTGAACAAGTCTTCTCTGTGTTTTAGGGGAGGGGGGGGAAGGGTGTGGAGGATGAGCTTTTGCTCCAGGCCAAAATGGAAAGAGGACACACACATGCAGTCTTGAAAGGGGTTTGAGAATCCCTAATTTTGCGGAAAGAAATATATTGGGTGTTAGACGACTTCCAATTTACTGCAGCCCCTGAACCTCCCCATCCCAATTGTGGGTGGGCTCCCCCCCCTTTTCTTCCTTCTCTATCAAAAATGTGTTTGGAGAACTCAAGGTTGGTTTGTGCGAGATGGGTTCGTATTGAGCTGCTGTAGAATAAATTCTGCTGATCGCGACTTTATCTTTTTCAAAATGGATTATGGACAGTTTGAATATATCTATTTGTTTAGTGACTGTTGAAAGTTACAATGGCACTGAAAGAAAAGTAATTTATGACCAGTTTTCACACTTATTTTTATTTATTTATTTATTTATTTATTTATTTATTTATTTATTTATTTATTTATTTATTTATTTATTTATTTATTTATTTATTTATTCATTCATTCATTTATTCATTTATTCATTTGTCCAATACACAAATACATAGGAAGAAAAATAGACATGTAGTAATATATATAAGGGTAAAAGTGAACTTAGAGGAAAGGATATATGAAAGAAAGAAAAAATATATGATAAGTGAGAGAAAGGAAAGACAATTGGACAGGGGATGGAAGGCACACCAGTGCACTTATGTACGCCCCTTACTGGCCTCTTAGGAACCTGGAGAGGTCAATCGTGGAGAGTCTAAGGGAGAAGTGTTGGGGGTTAGGGGTTGACACAATTGAGTCTGGTAATGAGTTCCACACTTTGATAGCTCGATTGTTGAAATCTTATTTTTTACAGTCAAGTTTGGAGCGGTTCGTATTAAGTTTGAATCTGTTGCGTGCTCTTGTGTTGTTGCGGTTGAAGCTGAAGTAGTCATTGACCAGTAGGACATTGCAGCATATGATCTTGTGGGCAATACTCAAATCGTTTTTTAGGTGCCGTAGTTCTAGGCTTTCTAGGCCCAGGATTGTTAGTCTATTTTCGTAGGATATTCTGTTTCGAGTGGAGGAGTGAAGGGCTCTTCTGGTGAAATATCTTATAACCATTGCAGCAGTCACATGATGAAAAATTCGGGTGTCTGGCAACTGGTTTAATATTTATGACGGTTGCAGCATCCCTGGATCATGGGATCACTTTTTGTGGTCCTTCTGATAAGCAAATTCAATGGGGGAGCCAGATTCAGTTTACAACCATGTTACTAGCAATGGCAGTGGCCCCTGAATGGTTAATTTTTGGCCTCCCAGGCCTCTAGCATCACTCTGCTGGCCAAAAATAGACTGCGCAGAAGCCTCACAAGGCCCGTTTTTGGCCAGCAAACGTATTTATTTCATTTCATTTTTTTATTCATTATTAGAGTTGGAAGGGACCTTGCAGGTCGTCTAGTCCAACTCACTGTTCAAGCAGGAGTCCTTATACCATTTCAGACAAATGGCCATCCAATCGCCTCTTGAAAGTACCAAGTGTTGGAGCTCTCCCAACCTCTGCAGGCAAGCTGTTCCCCTGGTTGATCTCTCTTAACAACTGTGACAAGAAAAACAGGGCAAAACTCATTCAACAACTATCTCACTTAGCAACCAAAAATTTGGGTTCAACTGTGGTTGTATGTCACAATACAATATAACTGTACTGGTTTGTCACTTATTTTCTCCTATTGTGAGCTACCCAGAGTTTCTTTGATGAGATGGACAACTCTGCAAACTGAATTAATAATAATAATAATAATAATAATAATAATAATAATAATAATAATAATAATAATAATAGGAGGAAGAGGAAGAGGAAGAAGAGGAAGAAGAGGAAGAAGAAGAAGAAGAAGAAGAAGAAGAAGAAGAAGAAGAAGAAGAAGAAGAAGAAGAAGAAAGTATGGATCATCGACATCGCAATCCCAGGAGACAGCAGAATTGAGGAGAAGCAGCTAGAGAAATTAGTGAAATACGAAGATCTAAACATCGAGCTGCAACGACTCTGGCATAAGCCAGTGAAAGTGGTCCCAGTGGTCCTTGGCATGCTGGGCGCAGTGCCAAAGGATCTCAGCGGACATTTGAAAACCATCGGAATTGACAAAATCTCCATCTGTCAATTGCAAAAGGCCACTTTACTGGGATCAGCAAACATAATTCGCCGCTACATCACGCAGTCCTAGGTGCTTGGAAAGCACCCAACTGGTGATGAAATACAAAATTCAGCATAGTGATGTCATTTGCTGTGTTGTATTGATAGTCGTAGTAGTAGTAGTAGTAGTAGTAGTAGTAGTAGTAGTAGTAGTAGTAGTAAAAGATTAAATAAAAGATTATGGATTAACCAACTGTGGAGGTCCCAGTGCTTATTGTCACTCTTGTTGCCATACAAACAAAATATTGGATGGTGCTTAGAAAATTTGCCCATCACCCCAAACTTTCCATCTGTCAGTTTTCAAATAATCACACTGCTTAGATCCACACACATCTATCATGCCAGTACATGATGTCATCCTAGTTCTTGGAAAGGCCTGAGATGCGTGTGAAGACCAACACCAGCTAAAGAACTGGCAGCTGCGATTCCACATTGCTGTGTATACAATAACAACAAGGACAACAACAAGCCAATCTTCCCTTTCCTGTTTTGTAAAATATTTGCCTTTTGTATCTTGTTAACAATAGGATGCGCCGTGCGTTACATTTCTGGATGTCCCCACAGTAAAGTATGCAACCACATCAAGTACAGTTGTGTTGCAATTGTTTTCCCATGACTGATAAGGGCAGTTTCTGTTTTCTAGGCCTTGCGAAATCACCCTCTCTATTTATTTTTTTCCCCCCTTTTACAAGAAAATATTAACAAGGGAATGCCTTGTAAAAAAAATATTTCTCCTATGAGCTCCAGGGTGGGCCGAGACATTCATTTCGATCTGCATGTTAGCATACATTCTTTTCCACTTTGGAATAATACATGAACCGCAACTCGGCGCTCAAATGTTCTGCTTCGCTGAATATTCTGATTCAGAAATCTGTGAAACGTTTTATGCAAATATATATAAAATGTGTACCGAAAATAAAATAAAAAATTCCATGTAGGAGACAACGTAGGGCACTAAATGCAATAGCGCAGAGGCAATTTCTTGCAAGAATGCAGGTACAGAGTACATTTGTGGTTGCAGAACTTAATCACAGTCAAGCATTTGTGGTTGTGTCCGATCCCTCACAAAGTCGAGGTATTCAACGTCGACAAGAGCAAAGTCCTTCACCTTGGTAAAAAAGACCCTAGACACACATACAGCCTGGGAGAAACCCCACTTAGCAGCAGTAACTGCGAAAGAGATCTTGGAGTCTTGGTGGATAATCAACTAAACATGAGCCAGCAATGTGCAGCAGCGGCCAAAAAAGCCAACACCATCCCAAGCTGCATCAACAGAGGGATACACTCCAAGACCAGAGAAGTATTCACTCTACTATGTCCTGGTCAGACCACATCTGGAGTACTGCATCCAGTTCTGGCCACCACACTTCAAAAGAGACATTGAAACTCTGGAGAAGGTGCAGAAAAGAGCAACCAAAATGATTAGGGGACTTGAAACCAAGACTTACGAAGAGAGATTGCGGGAACTGGGCATGGATAGCCTAGAGAAAAGGATGGCCAGAGGGGACATGATAGCTGTATATGAGGAGTTGCCACAGAGAGGAGGGGGTCACTATATTCTCCAGAGCACCAGAGTGCCGGACGAGGAACAACGGCTGGAAGCTGACCAAGGAGAGATTCAACCTAGAAGTAAGGAAGAACTTCCTGACGGTCAGAGAGATCAACTATTGGAACAACCTGCCTGCGGAGGTTGTGAACTCCCCAACTCTGGACATTTTCAAGAGGAGATTAGACTGCCACTTGGCTGGGGTGCTTTAGGATTCCTGCTCAGGCAGCGGGTTGGACTTGATGACCTGCATGGTACCTTTCAACTCTAACAATAAGTAAGTAAGTAAGTAAGTAAGTAAGTAAGTAAGTAAGTAAGACCATAACAATCCACCCAAGGGAATCCTGCCTGCCACAACCAACATAGAGGCGGCACTTGAACATCCGTTTCAATAATTACCTATGACACACTTGGCATCCATGAATCTGTCTAATCCTGCCTTGAAGCTATCAAGGCTGACAGCTGTCACGACTTCTTCTGGAAGTGAATTCCATAAACCAACGACCCTCTGGGTGCTTTATACTTGCCCAATCGTAAATGGCAGATATTGATTAAAGCCTCTAACACATTGGCTGAATGCTTTTGCCCATCTCTGAGTTGACTGATGGTCAGCGTCAAGTATTATAGGTTGCCTGCAATCACCCCTTCTCAAGTGCATTGGTGTAGGAAGCGTAGCTGTGAGCTAACCTCACTCAGATATGGCTTCTGGTATATTTTAAAATATATTATCGAATGTTTGCTCTTTCTCGCTCCTTATCTAACCATGCAAAGGCTTACAACAGTAAAGTGGAGTAGAAAACAAGAAAATAAAATCAATACAACTTAACTCAAAATCGGTATCGCGAAAAGCCTCTAAGAACTCACCTATTTCTCTGGTGGCGTCATCTTGATTTCAGAAGTTGAATTGACTCAAGGAAGGTGGATACTGTGAGAATCCTTTACAGATTATTTCCTAGTTCTTTCCCTTTCCTTTTTCTGTTTTCTTTTGGTGCCTTCCTATCAGTCTTGACTAATGAGTAGTGATGGGTGAACCCAACGGTGTTCGGGTTCGGCAAGTTCGGATGAACTTTACGCAAAATTCGGACGAACCCGAACCAAACCTGAATGGGGAATCCCACGAAGAGATTCCGGGGGCGGAGCTTTGACGTCACGTATACCAGCAGGTTGCTAAGGATGCCAAGGTGATCACTTCCTGGATTCTATGGAATCCAGGAAGTGATCACCTTGGCGTCCTTAGCAAGTTGCCGGTGACGTCAAAGCTCCGCCCCTGGAATCGCTTCGTGGGAGGGATTCCCCAGCTCCTTCAAAGGGAGGTCTTCACGTAAAAATAAACATTGTTATTTTTACAAAAAAGGACGCCGCAGTGGCGCTGCAAGCAAAGGGCGGTCCTTTTATATATATTTTAAAATATATTAGATTTGTTATTGTACATTGTTTTTATTATTGCTGTGAGCCGCCCCGAGTCTACGAAGAGGGGCGGCATACAAATCTAATAAATAAATGAGTAAAATAAATAAACTAGTAAACCAAACGGGTTCTGAGTTTGACCAAGCCACAGCATTTGCATGATGCGCCAAACCAGGCTTGTTCTAAACTTGGTTAGGTTTTTGGAGACTGAGCAATTGCGTGAACCCTCCACGTTGTGTAATTTAGCAATCTTCGTAAGCAGTGACGGGTTACCATTTCTGGCGCCACCAGAACAGGGCTGGGAGTGCATGCAGTGCGGGATTCAGGATGCGCGATTTCCAGCTTTTTTTTTGCTTCCGCAAAAGCGCAGAAGAAAAAAAGACAATGCAGCGAAAATCAGGTAAGTTACTCCTGATGCCTGCCCTGAGTGCTCTCCCCCCCCCCCCCCCCGCCACCAGCCTTATCTTTTGCTTTGGTGCTTGTGCAACAGTTTATTCCTGGTCACGACAAGAAGATGACATGCGGTGCAGGGAGATGGCTTGGTGACCCCGAGCTCCAGCCATGCGGTCTGTTCTATTTATTTATTTAGTTAGTTAGTTCAATACATAATACACATTGAAGAGAACAGATATGTAATAATATAAATAAAGAAAAGAAGAAAAGATATTAAAGTATAGGTGAAGATATTTGAAAGGAAGAAAAGATAAATGAGATAAGGAGAGACAATTGGACAGGGGACGGAAGGCACACTGGTGCACTTATGCACGCCCCTTACTGACCTCTAAGGAACCTGGAGAAGTCAATCGTGGTTAGCCTAAGGGAGAAATGTTGGGGGTTAGGGGTTGACACTACTGAGTCAGGTAATGAGTTCCACGCTTCGACAACTCGGTTGCTGAAGTCATATTTTTTACAGTCAAGTTTGGAGCGGTTAATATTAAGTTTGAATCTGTTGCGTGCTCTTGTGTTGTTGTGGTTGAAGCTGAAGTAGTCATTGACAGGTAGAACGTTGCATATGATCTTGTGGACAATACTTAGATTGTGTTTTAGGCGTCGTAGTTCTAAGCTTTCAAGACCAAGGTTTGATAGTCTGCTTTCGTAGGGTCTTCTGTTTTGAGTGGAGGAGTGAAAGGCTCTTATGGTGAAGTATCTTTGGACATTTTCAAGGGTGTTGATGTCCGAGATGTGGTATGGGTTCCAGACAGATGAGCTGTATTCAAGGATGGGTCTGGCAAAAGTTTTGTAAGGCTCTGGTGAGTAGTGTGAGATTGCCAGAGCAGAAGCTGCGTGGGATCAGGTTAACAATTCTAGAAGCCTTTTTGGCTTCTAGAGTTCTGTTCTCTTCTGCGCCGCAGCAATCTCTCAGTGCAGCGATGGCGCCCTGAGCGAGCTGTGACCTTCAGGAGCACAGCACTGCTCCTCCCAAAGGCCACGACTTGCTCAGGGCACCATCCCTGCACTGAGAGATGCCTCAGTGGGGGAACAGAAAGCAGGCCACGCGGCTGGAGCTCGGGCAGGCCACTGTTGGTGGTGGCCCCAGCTGCCGCTCTAGGCGCCGCAGTGAGATTCTCGTGTGGACATCCTTCTGGTAGCAAGATTTGGGCAAAACCTGCCGATTTCTTTCCTTCTGTGCATGCATAGAAGCAAAAAACCCTGGTAATTTTTACCAGAATCACACCGGTTGCGTGTGCATGGTTATGCTACGCGCTCCATTTCTGCTACCGGAATGGTGTTCCCGCCGTTCCAGGGTTTGGCCCATCCCTGTTCGTAAGCCTTGGGTGCCCCACCTGGCCTGCCATCCTTAGTCAGGAGGACGTGTCCCCGAAGGAGGAACGGGGCCTTCTTTTAAAAAACGAAGGGAAGAGCAGCGCATTCATGCAGGCATAAAAGGAGCCTCTTGTATTCCTGGCCCTTTTCGGGTGCAGAAACAAGGATGGAATGTGTCATTTAGGAAGGATCAGACTAAATATTGTGCGAATTGCATGACTGGTCCTTGTGTGGTTTTTATTTGCTAAACAGTCGTTGCCGGTGGCTAGGCCTTCTGTGTCTACAGTGTATTAGGATCAGGATGTGGGGAGGGGCAGTTAATGGTTCCCCCCCCTCCATTTCAGCCTCCTCAACCATAATCTTATTTCCTATGTTTAATAAATAGGCAACAGGCTCCATTCATTTCAGAAGTCCTGTGCCCTGTGTCCTTAATTGGGGAAACGAAGCCTTGGTTCTTTATTAAAAGCATCGGGGCCTTGCCTGTGGATTCTGGGAGTTGAAGTCCACACATTTTAAAGTTGTTGTTGTTGTTGTTGTTGTTGTTATTACTATTATTACTATTATTACTATTATTACTATTATTACTATTATTACTATTATTACTATTATTACTATTACTATTACTACTACTACTACTACTACTATTACTATTACTATTACTATTACTATTACTATTACTATTACTATTATTATTACTATTACTATTACTAGTACTAGTACTAGTACTAGTACTATTACTATTACTGCTGCTATTATTATTATTATTATTATTATTATTATTATTATTACAACAATACAACACAGCAACGAGTCTACGGAGAGGGGCGGCATACAAATCCAATAAATAAATAAATAATAAATAAATAAATAAAATAAACGAGATCACTATGCTGGATTTCGTATTTTATCACCAGTCGGGCGCTTCCCAAGCACCTAGGACTGCGTGATGTAGCGGCGAATTATGTTTGCCAATTCCAGTAAAGTGGCCTTTTGCAATTGACAGATGGAGATTTTGTCATTTCCGATGGTTTTCAAATGTCCGCTGAAATCTTGGCATGCCAAGGACTACTGGGAAAACTTCCTCTTCTTCTTCCTCCTTCTCTTCCTCCTCCTCCTCTTCCTCCTTCTCTTCCTCTTCCTCTTCCTCCTGCTCTTCCTCTTCCTCCTTCTCCTCCTCCTCTTCCTCCTCCTCCATCCTCTTCCTCCTCTTCCTGCTCTTCCTCTTCTCTTCCTCTTCGTCTTCTTCCTCCTCCTCCTCCTCCCCTTCCTCTTCCTCCTTCCCCTCCTCCTCCTCTTCTTCCTCCTCTTCCTCCTCCTCCCTCCTCTTCCTCCTCCTCCCTCCTCTTCCTTCTCCTCCCTCCTCTTCCTCCTCCTCCCTCCTCTTCCTCCTCCTCCCTCCTCTTCCTCCTCCTCCCTCCTCTTCCTCCTCCTCCCTCCTCTTCCTCCTCCTCCTCTTCTTCTTCTCTTCCTCTTCCTCCTCCTCCTCATCTTCCTCCTCCTCATCTTCCTCCTCCTCCTCCTCTCCTTCCTCTTCCTCCTTCCCCTCTTCCTCCTCCTCCTCCTCTTCCTCAGAGCTAATCTCTTCATTTCATTCCCCTCTTTGACTGCAGACAAAGGGCCGTATTTAGCCCAGAGGGTGTGAAAGGGACAGAGCTATGGATCGGTCCTGAGACCGAGGTCAAGGCTCCATCCTTAAAGTTGCTCTCTGGGGACTTTAGGGCCCCCACAATGGGTTACAACTCTTGTGCCACTCAGTAACTCAAGCTGATAAGGTTTCAGGAAGGTGGGAAGGGCTACGACCGAGGGACAAATGTCAGGCATGAAAAAACCATGGTGACTTTTCTCTGCCCCTGTCTTTGGACCCGGAAGGGTCACCAGGGGGTCAGCCAACAGGGCCCCCATGAAGGAAATTCTCCAAGGATGCCTCAGGATGATTAAAGAAAGCAGAGAACTTGGGGATTGATCTGTTTTCCATCAGGGAAACCAGGATGGATGGGGAAAGTCTCTCTCTCTCCCTCTCTCGCCCCCACATCCCTCTTTCTATCTGTCCATCTTTCTCTCTCTCTCTGTGTGTGTGTGTGTCTCTATCTCCCTCTGTCACTTTCTGTCTGTCTCTGTCTCTCTCCCTCTTTCTCTCGGACTCTCTCATTCTGTCTCTCTGTCTGTCCCCCTCACTCTGTGTGTCTATCCCTCTCCTCCCTCTCTCCTTCTCTCTCTCTTTGTCTCTCTGTCTCTCTTCCCCCCCTCTCTCTGTGTCTCCCTCTCTCTCTCTCTTTGTCTGTCTCTGTCTTTCTCTCTCTCTTGTTTCACTTTCTCTGTGTGTCTCTCTCTCCCTTTCTCTCTCTCTGTCTCTTTATATATAGTCTTCGGAGAGGGGCGGCATACAAATCTAATAAATTGACTTGACTTGAATTGAATATATATAGATCTATTTCGACCTTGTTATGATCTCATCAGCTAGACATACCCTTATGGGATTTTATTTGACAGAGAATCAACCGTGTGTGTCTTTCTCTGTGTGTCTATTTCTGTCCATCTCTCTCTCTCTCTCTGGATAGATAGATAGATAGACAGACAGACAGACAGACAGACAGACAGACAGACAGACAGACAGACAGACAGATATAGATAGATAATCTAATAGATAGATAGATAGACAGACAGACAGACAGACAGACGGACGGACGGACGGACGGACGGATGGATATATAATCTAATAGATAGATAGATAGATAGAGAGATAGATAGATAGATAGATAGAGAGAGAGATAGATAGATAGATAGATAGATAGATACATAGATAGATAGATAGATAGAGAGAGAGAGAGAGAGATAGCTAGATAGATAGATAGATGATAGGTAGATAGGTAGGTAGGTAGGTGGGTAGGTAGATGATAGATAGGTCGGTAGACGATGGTGGGACAAAGGCTGCTCTACTTAAAACACACCTCCTCCTTTTTTCCTCCTGGCCCTCCAAAAAATAGCTTGGCCTGCTCTCAAAGGACTTTCACCCCAGCGGAGGACCAAAGCCGAATTTGATCATCTTGCCAAATCACTTGCAGAGCTGGTGATGCAGAGGTTGGGAGCTCTCTCGTCTTCTGCTGAGCTGGCTGCCCCCCCCCCCCCCGCTCCCCTTCTCGCCTCATCTCCAACCTGCCACTTCCACACCCCGTCTATGAAGATTAATGAGAATTTCCCTGCTCTGCTACCCCAGCAAGATTTGACTCTCCGGGGCGAGGTGTGATAGCTAAGCCCCTGCATAGGCATGGAGTGGAACAGGAGCCGGACGAAAAGCAGAGAGGGAGGGAGGGGCTGGTGTGAAGGGCTTTGCTTTCTGGAATTTGAGGAGGGAGGCGGTTATCACAGGAAGCCCAGAGAATCAGCTCATAAACCATCTGGTGGCGGCTGGCACATTTCTCTCAGGCCCTGGAAGACGTGAAGTCCTTGGTCAAGTAGTCTCCTCTTAATGGGGCTTGACTCCAAGTGATTTCATGGATCATTCATAATCTTGGGCAACAGTACAGAAATTATTTGTCCCTGCCTGCATCTCAGTTGTTACTTCACCTGCTCAGTGTAGCCTGCAAACCTGAGGATTACCTTGTGGTCTTCTCTCCAAACGTGACCCAGAGCATTTCCATCTAGCTCCTGCCAAGAAGAAATGAATGTTTTATTTTAAGGGGGTTTTAAAAACTTTTTAATATATTTGTGAGTGACATAGGTGAAGGTTTGGTAGGGAAGGTTTGCCTATTTGCCGATGACTCTAAAGTGTGCAATAGGGTTGATATTCCTGGAGGCGTCTGTAATATGGTAAATAGAAACATAGAAACATAGAAACATAGAAGACTGACGGCAGAAAAAGACCTCTTGGTCCATCTAGTCTGCCCTTTTACTATTTCCTGTATTTTATCTTAGGATGGATATATGTTTATCCCAGGCATGTTTAAATTCAGTTACTGTGGATTTCCCAACCACGTCTGCTGGAAGTTTGTTCCAAGGATCTACTACTCTTTCAGTAAAATAATATTTTCTCATGTTGCCTTTGATCTTTCCCCCAACTAACTTCAGATTGTGTCCCCTTGTTCTTGTGTTCACTTTCCTGTTAAAAACACTTCCCTGATTTAGCTTTACTAGATAAATGGTCTAAGCAATGGAAACTGCAGTTTAATGTTTCCAAATGTAAAATAATGCACTTGGGGAAAAGGAATCCTCAATCTGAGTATTGTATTGGCAGTTCTGTGTTGGCAAATACTTCAAAAGAAAAGGATTTAGGGGTAGTGATTTCTGACAGTCTCAAAATGGGTGAACAGTGCAGTCAGGCGGTAGGGAAAGCAAGTAGGATGCTTGGCTGCATAGCTAGAGGTATAACAAGCAGGAAGAGGGAGATTATGATCCCACTATATAGAATGCTGGTGAGACCACATTTGGAATACTGTGTTCAGTTCTGGAGACCTCACCTACAAAAAGATATTGACAAAATTGAACGGGTCCAAAGACGGGCTACAAGAATGGTGGAAGGTCTTAAGCATAAAACGTATCAGGAAAGACTTAATGAACTCAATCTGTATAGTCTGGAGGACAGAAGGAAAAGGGGGGACATGATCGAAACATTTAAATATATTAAAGGGTTAAATAAGGTCCAGGAGGGAAGTGTTTTTAATAGGAAAGTGAACACAAGAACAAGGGGACACAATCTGAAGTTAGTTGGGGGAAAGATCAAAAGCAACATGAGAAAATATTATTTTACTGAAAGAGTAGTAGATCCTTGGAACAAACTTCCAGCAGACGTGGTAGATAAATCCACAGTACAGTGATCTCTCGGTTAGCGCGGGGGTTACGTTCCAAGACCTCCCGCGCTAACCAATTTCCGCGTTATACTGGATGCGGAAGTAAAAACCACCATCTGCGCATGTGCGCCATTTTTTTCATGGCTGCACATGCGCAGATGGTGGAGTTTGCGTGTGGGCGGCGGGGAAGACCAAGGGAAGATTCCTTCAGCTGCCCAACAGCTGATCTGCTCCGCAGCGCGGAAGCAGCGAGGAGCCGAAGATGGGGTAAAGGCAAAGGGGAAACCCCATCTTCGGCTCCTCGCTGCTGCCGCGCTGCGGAGCGGATCAGGTGTTGGGCGGCTGAAGGAACCTTCCCTTGGTCTTCCCGCCAGATCACTTGCCGCTTGCCGCTTGCCAGTCCACGCCCCCCTGGATGAGCGGCCCCGCATGGCCCCAGCGCCGGACTCCGAACGCCGAAACCGGAAGGGGCGAGGTGGGGGAGAACGGGAGGCTCAGCATTCCGTCAGTCGCAGCGCTGGCTGTCAACTTTTCTTTTTAGCACTGGGGAGGCAAGTCAGCTCCTGCCCAGTTTTAAAAAGAAAAGTTGACAGCCAGCGATTGTTCCGCTGCCGCCAGCATGGCCTGGCTGGCAGCGGAAGATGTAACGGAGCCCACGGGGGATTCGCCTTCCTCCCACCCGCAGCCGAGACTGATCGTGGGCTCCTTCGCAACCTCGGAGAGCTTCCAGGGCATGAAAGCTCACAAAAACCAGGAAGGTCTCCGAGGTTGCGAAGGAGCCCACGATCAGTTGGCTGCGGGCGGGAGGAAAGCGAATGCCACGGGACTGGACTCGGCTCCCCCCTCGGCTCCCCCCCTTACCAGCCCCGCCGAGGAAGGCTCCATTCTGTTCCCTGCCGGCCCGATTGAGCGGCCGGCGGTCTCCATTCAGGGAACAGACGTCCACCCCCTCCTCGGAGTCCCCGGCACCCAGCGTCCCCACGCCGCCTCCACCTCCCGGTAATGCGCCCGACCTCTGCCTCTCTCTTTCTCTCTCATATACCACGCCGGCAACAGGGAGAGAAAGAGAGAGAGAACTAGCGTGGACTTATTTTTTATTTTTTAATATTTTATTTTTTTAATTAATATTTTTTGAAAAACCGCGTTGCAGCGTTTCGCGCTAATCGAGAACGCGCAAATCGAGGGATCACTGTAACTGAATTTAAACATGCCTGGGATAAACATATATCCATCCTAAGATAAAATACAGAAAATAGTATAAGGGCAGACTAGATGGACCATGAGGTCTTTTTCTGCCGTCAGACTTCTATGTTTCTATGTTTCTATGTTTTTTATATTGTTTTTATCTGCTGTATGCTGCCCAGAGTCTGCAAGGAGTTGGGCGGCTTATAAATTTAATAAATTAAATGAATCCACTCTGCTCAGCTTTCTGTATCCAGCGATTTGTCGCCATCTGAGAACTAATAAAATTAACAATGATAGTTAGTGATGGGTGAACCCAACGGTTTTCGTGTTCAGGTTCGGACCCGAATTGTGCGGGTTCGGTTAGCCCATCACTAATTATAGCCATTATAATTGTCAGAGACAACACACGTATCAACAATCCATTGTATAGAACAGTGTTTCCCAACCTTGGCAACTTGAAGATATTTGGACTTCAACATGGGAATTCTGGGAGTTGAAGTCCAGATATCTTCAAGTTGCCAAGGTTGGGAAACACTGATATAGAAAGCACTTCTGTTACAATGTTTTTTAACATTTATCCCAGCCTATGACTAAATGCGATAGGATGCATGTGGATGATTGGCTTTTAAGTATATTGGGGTTTTAGAATTTAAATTAAGTCAGATTCTTATATGTTTTTAGTATTGAAGTTTTTAGAGTGTTTTAATATTACATTTCTTATATGTTTTGTATTTGCTTGCTGTGAGCTGTCCTGAGTCTCAGTAGAAAGGCGGCATAGAAATCTAATTATTAATAAATGATTGGATGGATGGATGGATGGATGGATGGATGGATGGATGGATGGGTTTGAAAGGCTGACACAAGGAAGATGGGGGCAAGGGGGCAACCTAATTTCCAAAGCATTTCAAAGCAAGACAAGAAATAGTGGATAGAAACTAATCAATGAGAGAAGCAATTCTAGAATTAAGGAGAACTGTCCTGGCAGTGAGGACAATTAATCAGTAGAACGACTTGCCTCCAGAAGTTGTGAGTGCTCCATTGCTGGAAATTTTTAAGAAGATGTTGGATAACCATTTGTCTGAAGTGGTGTAGGGTTTCCTGCCTAAGCAGGGGGTTGGACTAGAAGACCTCCAAGGTCCCTTCCTACTCTGTGTTCTTTAGGGTCACCTAACACAATATAATAAACCAGGTTAATGACTTAACCTAGTTTCAGGGTTCACATAATATACCAAACCATAAACAAGTCCCCGGAGAGGGGCGGCATATAAATCCAATTAAATCTAAATCTAAATTAAATGGGCTGCATTCACACAAGGTGCTAAAGCCACAAAGATCTTATGTGTTGCAAGAAAGGTGCCAGTAGATTATAAACAGCCCTGGTTACGATTGTTGTGTGCTCCTGATTGCTTATTGACAATCATTAAGTGTTGTACCTCATGATTCTTGACAAATGTATATTTTATTTCATGGAAGCGGACAGCATATACACCAAAGATAAATTCCTTGTGTGTCCAATCACAGTTGGCCATTAAAGAATTCTATTCTATTCTATTTTATTCTACTCTACTCTATTTTATTCTACTCTACTCTACTCTATTCTATTCTATTGAGAACTATGCTAATATATGCAATTTTAAACCCAACTTCCCTTGATGTAGCCCCCTTTTAAGGCACACATTTCAGTAAATTATACTTCTTTGTTTTTTTTTAATGCAACCTTCCCAAACAACCTATAACGTTGAACTTTATGCATGGGATGCAATTTTCCTGGGGTTTAAGTTTTGGGTTGAGAATGACTTCTGAGTTGTCACTCTTCATACAGTCTGAAAAATGGTGTTGTGCGAGCTTGACAAAAAAAAGTCGCCTGATGTCTGAATTTATTAGAGAAAAGTTACAGGTGACAACAAATTGGGCTTCCAAGTAAAGATCAGGGACAAACGGTTGGAATGGATTAAAGAATAAAGTCAGCACTGGCAGGACCTGGATTTAGAACAATCCTCAGATTCCCTAGCTTTTTATCCAGTTTCTTGGAAGGACGTATGGGATAAAAGCCTGGGTAGACTTAGAAGTGGGCCCCGAGTCACATGACAGGACTTGACAAAGTGTTTGCTAGAGCTCAAAGTTTTGGCAATAGCTCTTTGTTCATTGTTCAGCTCCCTTTGGTGGGTTCCTCTAAACATTCCTTGCATTGCAGACCAGATTTGCTCCAAAACTTTCCACTCTGCTTAGAAAATATTGTTTTCAAATATGTAACACACACACTCTTCGCCCTGTTGCAAACCCATGGAGTCCATGTTAATTTATTAGATCCAAATCGTTTCACAAAAGAAAATATAGAAACTTAGAAACTGTTGTGATTCAGCCTGAGGCTCCTCAGGGACCGGCTGGAGCTCTGCCAGATCCATGCCCAGAGGAGGAGGACAGTGACCAGGAGGGGGAGGACCAGGCAGATGGGGGAGAGGAACGTCAGGAAGAGGAGGAGGGAGAGCAGCCTGAGATCCCCGGGGGGGGGGGGGGGGGGCTCTCCCTGCTAGGAGCCTGGATTCATTGGATGAAGATGCACAGGCTATAATAGACATGAGGCAGCGACGTGCAGCTCAAAGATGGGGCCAATTAGAAAGTTATTTCCATCCCTGAATCGGCAACAGCTGGGTTTGGGTGTGGTTCTCCTCAGCAGGGTTGAAAAGGCAGGCCCGCCTTTACAGTCTTGTGGAGAGTTATCAACTGGGAGTCCTGTGACCTTGCTTCGATTCTTGGCGTCTCTGATCTTGGCTTGTGGCCTAGAAGTCTGGAAGACTTGGGGGAGCCGTGGGTTTTATTATCTCCAGCGTTGTTTTTGCCAGCAAGAATCCTGTTTTATTGCCTGGCCTTCGTGAAACCTCTGTGATGCTTCATAGTGTTCCTGTCTGTAAGAACAGTTTTTGTTACCTGTGTTTGCTTTCAAGTATATAAACTGCGTTTGTTTTTTTACCAGTGTGTCTGGCTACTCTTTTTGGTTGGTGTTGGCGTCTGGGGGGACCCAGACAGAACAGAAACATAGAAGACTGACGGCAGAAAAAGACCTCATGGTCCATCTAGTCTGCCCTTATACTATTTCCTGTATTTTATCTTACAATGGATATATGTTTATCTCAGGCATGTTTAAATTCAGTTACTGTGGATTTACCAACCACGTCTGCTGGAAGTTTGTTCCAAGGATCTACTACTCTTTCAGTAAAATAATATTTTCTCATGTTGCTTTTGATCTTTCCCCCAACTAACCTCAGATTGTGTCCCCTTGTTCTTGTGTTCACTTTCCTATTAAAAACACTTCCCTCCTGGACCTTATTTAACCCTTTAATATATTTAAATGTTTCGATCATGTCCCCCCCTTTTCCTTCTGTCCTCCAGACTATACAGATTGAGTTCATTAAGTCTTTCCTGATAAGTTTTATGCTTAAGACCTTCCACCGTTCTTGTAGCCCGTCTTTGGACCCGTTCAGTTTTGTCAATATCTTTTTGTAGGTGAGGTCTCCAGAACTGAACACAGTATTCCAAATGTGGTCTCACCAGCTCTCTATATAAGGGGATCACAATCTATATAGAAAACAAACCTCAGATGGAATTAAAAGAAAGTGCAGAGAAGAATTGTCACAAAGGTACATTTCTTTCAAGCAGCAACTGGACTTT
Organism: Erythrolamprus reginae; assembly: GCF_031021105.1. Lineage (NCBI taxonomy): Eukaryota > Metazoa > Chordata > Lepidosauria > Squamata > Dipsadidae > Erythrolamprus > Erythrolamprus reginae. The sequence continues at coordinate 111,404,042 of NC_091954.1, read as the reverse complement.
CTTGGGGGGTTTTTTCTTTTAGTTTAGTTTAGTTTTATTAGAGTTGTATGCCGCCCCTCTCCGAAGACTTGGGGCGGCTCACAACAACAGCAATAAAATATACAAAGTACAAATCCAATATAAGTTAAAAGCAATTTAAAACCCCTAAATATTAAAAAATGATCATTATTACACAATCATACCATTCTCATATATTACAGTCAGAAAAAGGTGGTGCTAGGAGGACAAGATAATTATTCCCTCCATGCCTGGTGACATAGATAGGTCTTCAACATCTTGCGGAAGGCGGGAAGAGTAGGGGCAGTTCTAATCTCCGGGGGGAGTTGATTCCAGAGGGCCGGGGCCACCACACAGAAGGCTCTTCCCCTTGGTCCCACCAAATGGCATTGTTTAGTCGATGGGACCCGGAGAAGGCCAACTCTGTGGGACCTGATTGGCCGCTGGGATTCGTGTGGCAGAAGGCGGTCCCAGAGGTATTCTGGTCTGATGCCATGTAGGGTTTTATAGGTCATTATCAGCACTTTGAATTGTGACCGGAAACTGATTGGCAACCAGTGCAGGCCATGCAGTGTTGGCAAAATGGGGGCAGATCTTGGAAGCCCCATGATAGCTCTCACGGCCGCATTCTGCACAATCTGAAGTTTCCGAACACTTTTCAAAGGAAGCCCCATGTAGAGAGCATTGCAGTAATCGAACCTCGAGGTGATGAGGGCATGAGCGACTATGAGCAGTGACTCCCAGTCCAAATAGGGCCGCAACTGGTGCACCAGGCGGACCTGGGCAAACGCCCTCCTCGCCACAGCTGAAGGATGGTGCTCCAATGTTAGCTGTGGATCGAAGAGGATGCCAAGTTGCTGACCCTCTCTGAGGGGGTTAATAATTCCCCCCCCCCAGGGTAATGGAGGGAGAGATGGAATTGTCCTTGGGAGGCAAGACCCACAGCCACTCCGTCTTGTCAGGGTTGAGTTTGAGCCTGTTGACACCCATCCAGACCCCAAGAGCCTCCAGGCACCGGCACATCACTTTCGAGGATGCTTCTCATCCAAGAAGCTTGTTCAGCTTCCCACAGGATAGTGGGGAATAGAACTGGGATCATAAGCAAAATATCTTCAGAAGGAAAACAACAACAACAACGAGAAAGTCCAGTTGCCTCTTGATCAGTAATAGGCTGTTGTCCCCACGGAGGAGGGTGATGAAGTGGGGGTAATAAGTTTATGCACTATTTATTGAATACTTAATAGTCTTTTTATTATCCTTCCTCCTCTGGTACCTTAGTATGACCCTTAATTGCTTTTAAAATAGGAAATAATTAAATAGTATGTTTAATCCTTTGAATCATTATCTAGAACTGAACTTTCATAGCAATTAAAGAATATTGAGCTACCTGCCTAATCTGTTATGTACTTGGTCTCTTCAGCCTTGAAAGACGGCGTTTAAGGGGTGACTTGATTGAAGGGTATAAAATCACGCATGGGATAGAAAAGGTGGATAGAGAAAAATTATTTTTTCTATCACACTATGCTAGGACGAGGGGGAACTCCTTAAAGCTCATAGGTAAGAAAGTGAGGACAAATCAAGGGAAATATTTTTTCACCCAGAGAGTCATTGATTTATGGAATTCACTTCCAGAAGAGGTCATGACAGCTGTCAACCTGGACAGCTTCAAGGCAGGATTAGACAGATTCATGGATGCCAAGTGAATCAGTGGTTATTGAAACGGATGTCCAAGTGCCGCCTCTATGTTGGTTGAGGCAGGCAGGATTCCCTTGAGTACCATTTGTTGGGGGTCAAGGGAAAGGGAGGGTTTTGCCTTCTCTTTCTACTCAATTCTACCAATTGTCCCTCATGGACAATTGGTAGGCCACTGTGTGAAACAGCTCTGCACCAGGGAATGGTTACATATTTTTGTGTCGAATCACCCTGGTGTATTGAAGGAACATCACAGCTCCTTATTTGCCTCTCGGCCCAACCCAGGGCCATTTCCAAGGCAGTTAATTTTATTGATAGCCGAAAATTCTATCTGTATGGTTTTTTTTGCTGAATTTGAAAATTAAGGGAGACTACGATAGATCTATTTCGGCCTTATTTTGGCCTCATCAGCTAGCCATACCCACTGGGACTTGAACCTGCAACCTTTGCCTTGTAAGGCAGAGAATTATCCTCTAGGCTACAGTATCCAATCCCTTCAGCTCTGCACCTGGGAAGGGTTACATATTTTTGTTTCGAATCATATATATGATTCATGATACATAATATAGAAACATAGAAACATAGAAGTCTGACGGCAGAAAAAGACCTCATGGTCCATCTAGTCTGCCCTTATACTATTTTCTGTATTTTATCTTAGGATGGATATATGTTTATCCCAGGCATGTTTAAATTCAGTTACTGTGGATTTATCTACCACATCTGCTGGAAGTTTGTTCCAAGGATCTACTACTCTTTCAGTAAAATAATATTTTCTCATGTTGCTTTTGATCTTTCCCCCAACTAACTTCAGATTGTGTCCCCTTGTTCTTGTGTTCACTTTCCTATTAAAAACACTTCCCTCCTGGACCTTATTTAACCCTGTTAATATATTTAAATGTTTCGATCATGTCCCCCCCTTTTCCTTCTGTCCTCCAGACTATACAGATTGAGTTCATGAAGTCTTTCCTGATACGTTTTATGCTTAAGACCTTCCACCATTCTTGTAGCCCGTCTTTGGACCCGTTCAATTTTGTCAATATCTTTTTGTAGGTGAGGTCTCCAGAACTGAACACAGTATTCCAAATGTGGTCTCACCAGCATTCTATATAGTGGGATCATAATCTCCCTCTTCCTGCTTGTTATACCTCTAGCTATGCAGCCAAGCATCCTACTTGCTTTCCCTACCGCCTGACTGCACTGTTCACCCATTTTGAAACTGTCAGAAATCAGTACCCCTAAATCCTTTTCTTTTGAAGTATTTGCCAACACTGAACTGCCAATACAATACTCAGATTGAGGATTCCTTTTCCCCAAGTGCATTATTTTACATTTGGAAACATTAAACTGCAGTTTCCATTGCTTAGACCATTTATCTAGTAAAGCTAAATCATTTACCATATTACAGACGCCTCCAGGAATATCAACCCTATTGCACACTTTAGAGTCATCGGCAAATAGGCAAACCTTCCCTACCAAACCTTCCCCTATGTCACTCACAAATATATTAAAAAGAATAGGACCCAGAACAGATCCTTGTGGCACACCGCTTGTAACCTGACTCTGCTCAGAATACTCGCCATTAACAATAACTCTCTGATGTCTACGCTTCAGCCAGCTGCAAATCCATTGAACTATCCAGGGATTAAGTCCAATCTTCACTAATTTATCTATCAGCTCTTTATGTGGAACCGTATCAAAGGCTTTGCTGAAGTCCAGGTAGGCAATATCCACGGCACCACCTTCATCCAACACCTTTGTGACATAGTCAAAGAAATCAATGAGATTAGTCTGACATGATTTGCCTTCAGTAAAGCCATGCTGATTTGGGTCTAATAAGTTATTGTTTTTTAGGTGCTGATTTATCCTCTTTTTGAGTAGAGTCTCCATCATTTTAACTACAACTGATGTCAAGCTAACTGGCCTGTAGTTACCAGCTTCTTCTCTACTGCCCTTCTTGTGAATAGGCACAACACTGGCCATTCTCCAATCCTCAGGAACTTCTCCTGTTAACAAGGATTGGTTAAACAAATCAGTCAGGGGGGTAGCAATGACAGATCTGAGTTCTTTAAGAACTCTGGGGTGGATGCCATCTGGACCCATTGCCTTATTTATCTTTAATCGTTCAAGTTCTTCTAAGACATCGGCTTCTAAGATCACTGGAGCTGAATCCGTACAGCTGGAAGCAATGCTATATCCCTCTATAGTATTATTTTGTAAGGTGTCTTTTGAGAAAACTGAACAGAAGTAGCTATTGAAATGGTCAGCGATCTCCTTATTCCCATTAATGCATGTATTATTCCCGGTACTAAGCTTCGTGATGCCGCAGTTTTTCTTCTTCTTATCATTAATATATCTGAAGAAGGTTTTATCCCCCTTCTTTACAGATTTGGCAATTTCTTCCTCTTTTGAGGCTTTAGCAGCATATATTATCTGTTTCGCCTCCTTCTGCCTCATTTTATATACCTCCCTATCAGCTATACTTCCAGACTCTTTATACCTCCTATAGGCAGCCTTTTTTTCATTGACTATAGCCCTTACATCATTGCTAAACCATAGCGGTTTCTTCTTCCTTTTACCTTTAGTTATTTGTCTTACATACAGTCCAGTGGCTTTTAAGATGGCCTTTTTTAATACAGTCCACTGGATGCTCGCTCCTGCCATTTTATCCCTCCCCTTTAATTCATTATCTAAATATTCTCCCATTGCATTAAAATTTGTTTTTCTGAAATCCAATACTTTGGTTGCATTATAGGATTGCTCACAATGAGTTTTTACATCAAACCACAAACATAGATGGTCACTGCAACCTAAATTTTCTCCCACCTTGACATCTGAAAACCAATTCCCATTCGTAAAAACTAAATCTAGAATATTCTCCCCTCTAGTTGGTGTCTTAACCAGCTGTGCCAGAGCTGCTCCTGTAAAGGCCTCTACTATATTCTTACTTTTGCATGTAAGGGCACTGGGGATATTCCAGTCAACATCAGGCATGTTGAAATCACCCATAACCACAATATCTCCCTTTACTGCCATTTGGGTAATTTCATCCACCATCTTGTTGTCATATTCCTCGGATTGCCCTGGAGGCCTATAGATCACCCCAATTCTAATGACAGAACCTTCTTTATTTTGCATGCAAATCCAGAGAGTCTCTAGATCTTGACACGTATTTTGAATTAGTGTTGTTTTTAGACTTTCTTTAATATAAATGGCTACTCCACCTCCCCTTCTCTCTATTCTATCCTTCCTATACAGTGTATATCCTGGTATGGATATTTCCCATTCATTAGAATCCTTAAACCATGTCTCAGTTATGGCAACCAGGTCCAAATTATCTCTAGATATTATGGCCATTAATTCACAGAGCTTGTTGCTCAAGCTTCGAGCATTGGTGCACATTACCCGAAGAACATTATTTTCGTTATTAGTTTGCCCCTTATCATCAACTACATCTATATTATTTGCAGCTCCCTTTTCATAAGCTTCCAAAAACTGCTTTATCCTCATTGGTCGGGGACAGAAATCACCCACAATATATATCATGACGACCAAAACTGGATGCAATACAGTAATACCTCATGATACGAACTTAATTGGTGCAAGGAGGAGGTTCGTAAGACGAAAGGTTCGTAAGACGAAACATTGTTTCCCATAGGAAACAATGTAAAGTCAATCAATCCGTGCAACCAAAAAAACCCCCGCAAAAAACCGGCTTTCGGCGATTGCTGGGAAGCCGCGCGGCTGTTTTAAAAGGTGACAGCCGGCCTGGGGGGCTTCCCAGCACCCCCCGAACCCGGGTTGGGGTTCGGGGGGTGCTGGCAAGCCCCCCAGGCCGGCTGCGACCTTTTAAAACACCCGCGCCACTTCGCAGCTGTCTCCTGAAGCCGAACACTAAAGCCGAACTTCCGCGTTCGGCTTCGGGAAACAGCTGCGAAGCGGCGCGGGTGTTTTAAAAGGTCGCAGCCGGCCTGGGGGGCTTGCCAGCACCCCCCCCGAACCAGGGTTCGGGGTTCGGGGGGGTGCTGGCAAGCCCCCCAGGCTGGCTGCGACCTTTTAAAACACCCGCACCACTTCCCAGCTGTCTCCTGAAGCCGAACGCTAAAGCCGAACTTCCGTGTTTGGCTTCGGGAGACAGCTGCGAAGTGGCGTGGGTGTTTTAAAAGGTTGCAGCCGGCCTGGGGGGCTTCCCAGCAACCTCCCAAACCGAACCCGGGGTTCAGCAAAATTTTGCCTCTTCTTACGAACTTTGTTCGAGTTACGAACCGGCGTTCGGGAGGCTTCTGGGAAGCCCCGCCGCCCGGCTGTCACCTTTTAAAACAGCTGCGCGGCTTCCCAGCAGTCTCCGAATGCCGGTTCGTAACTCAAAAAAAGTTCGTAAGAAGAGGCAATTTTTTTCTGAACCCCGGGTTTGTATCACGAGTTGTTCGTAAGACGAGGGGTTCGTATCTTGAGGTACCACTGTATTTCCAAATGTGCTCTTATAAAGTGGTACTAACACTTTTTGTGATGTTGTAGATGTTTCTCTACAAGGACCACAGTTAAGACTGCTAGAAATGCATTTTTTTTTAAAAATCACAATGCTCCAATTTACAGGTTGGATTTCATATTGCATCAAGGCTGGCTGAAACTGGAATGCCTTTATTTATAGAGCATGCGGAAGTTGTGTTGCTTTTATCCTAGATTAATTCTGGGGCAAAGCTTGGGGTTTTGTTCCATCTCAGCCAGATGGATGGTTTTAAGGTTCAACATAGCTGATGAGTGCAGAAAGTGCATTAATTGGATAACCTGATTAGCACATGGAAGGCCAATTCAGCTTTGGAAGGAAAGTTGAAGCAAGAAGGAATGTTGAGATGTTTTGTGAAGGCTTTTCCTTAAGAGAGAGATTCTAAAAACACAATATTAATTGTATACACTGCTCAAAAATAAAATAAAATAAATGGAACACTTAAACAACACAATATAACTCCAGGTAAATCAAACTTCTGCGAAATCAAACTTTCCACTTAGGACACCCAGACAGAACAGGAAGCAACACGGATTGACCATCGATTTCACCTGCTGTTGTGCATATTCAACTTTTGTACAGAACAAAATATTCAATGAGAATATTTAATTCATTCAGATCTAGGATGGGTTCTTTGAGGGTTCCCTTTATTTTTTTGAGCAGCGTATATACATACATACATACCAGCATTGGGTTGCTAGCCGGTAGGGGCCACACTGCACACTGGTAGTGAAAATGGATCTGTGAATGTAGATTTTGCTTCTGTGCATGTGTCCTCCACATCTCCTTGTGAGATTTTGCTTCCTGTGCAGAAGCAAAATCTCACTGGGGTGCGCATGGACAGGGGTGGGCAGCAGGCAGGACAGGGTGGGATGCAGTTCCATTATTGCGCGCGCAGTAACACAGATCTGCATGTCCATCATACCGGTAGCGGCTGTAACTAGCAACACCCGCCTGATACATACATACATATATACATACATACGTATGTGTATGTATGTGTCTTTGTATATGTATATATGTGGGTGGGTGTGCATGTGGGTGTTTGTACGTGTTGCGTGTCTAAGATGAAAATGGAGAGAGTAGGTAGTCCTCAACTTAGAACCATTTAATAATAATAATAATAATAATAATAATAATAATAATAATAATAACAACAACTTTTTAGATTTGTATGCCGCCCCTCTCTGAAGACTCGGAGCGGCTCACAATAGTAATACAAAATATAAATCCAATGTTAAAAGCAAAAACAGTTTTAAAACCCTTAATTAAAAGCAATCATATAACCCAAACAAACCGTACATAAAACGGAGCAGCCGAGGAGAATCAATTTCCCCATGCCTAGCGACAAAGGTGGGTTTTTAGGAGTTTGCAGAAGGCAAGGAAGGTGGGGGCAGTCATAATCTCCGGGGGGAGTTGATTCCAGAGGGTCGGGACCGCCACAGAGAAGGCTCTTCCCCTGGGTCCCGCCAAACGGCATTGTTTTGTTGACGGGACCCAGAGAAGGCCAACTCTGTGGGACCTTATTGGTCGCTGGGATTCGTGTGGCAGAAGGCGGTCCTGAAGGCATTTGCTCACAGAAGTAATTAAAATTCAGGTCCTTGGCAAGCAAATGTATTAAAACGGTTGTAGCATCCTGGGAGTCACATAATCCCCATTTGCAACCTCCCCAATGGAGTTCTGCCAATGAGTAAAGCTGGATTCATTTAACAACCATGGGATCTGCAAAACAACCACAGCAAAATAAAATCATAGTATATAATTCGTATTAATTGAAAAATTGCAAAAATAAGGTGGTAAAAAGCATAACAAATTAAATCACCAGAGTAATTTCCTTTTGCTGACTGAAATAGCCATAAGAAAGACTTTTGGGACAAAGTGTTTAAAGGATGAGAATATTTTAATCTAAATATTTCCTCCCACTTAGGGCTGTATGACTGTAACTTGTTGCTTGTATCCTAAGATTTTTATTAATATTGATTGTTTCCTCATTGCTTATTTGACCCCTATGACAATCATTAAGTGTTGACAAAATTGAACGGGTCCAAAGACGGGCTACAAGAATGGTGGAAGGTCTGAAGTATAAAACGTATCAGGAAAGACTTAATGAACTCAATCTGTATAGTCTGGAAGACAGAAGGAAAAGGGGGGACATGATCGAAACATTTAAATATGTTAAAGGGTTAAATAGGGTTCAGGAGGGAAGTGTTTTTAACAGGAAAGTGAACACAAGAACAAGGGGACACAATCTGAAGTTAGTTGGGGGAAAGATCAAAGGCAACATGAGAAAGTATTATTTTACTGAAAGAGTAGTAGATCCTTGGAACAAACTTCCAGCAGACGTGGTTGGTAAATCCACAGTAACCGAATTTAAACATGCCTGGGATAAACATATATCCATTGTAAGATAAAATACAGGAAATAGTAAAAGGGCAGACTAGATGGACCATGGGGTCTTTTTCTGTCGTCAGTCTTCTATGTTTCTATGTTTCTATGTTTCTCATGATTCTTGACAAATGTATCTTTTTCTTTTATGTACACTGAAAGCATAGGCACCAAGATAAATTCCTTGTGTGTCCAATCACCCTTGGCCAATAAAATTCTATTCTATTCTTTTTTGTGTCTCTCTCTGTGTTAATGTTTGTTTGCATGTTGTGTTTACGGGCTACAAGAATGGTGGAAGGTCTTAAGCATAAAACGTATCAGGAAAGACTTCATGAACTCAATCTGTATAGTCTGGAGGACAGAAGGAAAAAGGGGGACATGAGCGAAACATTTAAATACGTTAAAGGGTTAAATAAGGTTTAGGAGGGAAGTGTTTTTAATAGGAAAGTGAACACAAGAACAACGGACACAATCTGAAGTTAGTTGGGGGAAAGATCAAAAGCAACATGAGAAAATATTATTTTACTGAAAGAGTAGTAGATCCTTGGAACAAACTTCCAGCAGACGTGGTTGGTAAATCCACAGTAACTGAATTTAAACATGCCTGGGATAAACATATATCCATTGTAAGATAAAATACAGGAAATAGTATAAGGGCAGACTAGATGGACCATGAGGTCTTTTTCTGCCGTCAGTCTTCTATGTTTCTATGTTTTCTTTTTGTATTATTTTTTCCTTAGTGTATATATTTCAATATTTTTTTTTTTAAAAGAGACTCTCCATATACATTGAGCCATTGTGCTTCCTCTCCCAGGACAAGCTTAAAGTCCTCTGATTTGGCCAGGAAATCAAAGGTAACTTCTCCTTCATGTCAATCATGAAATTTCGTGAACACTTCCATGCTGTTTTCTGGGCAGGGGATCAGAAGAGCTTTAACCCTGCTTTCTTTCTGCGATGCTTTGCAAATCGCCCCTCCAGCCTATTTGCCTTGGGGCTTTCCCTTCCAAGTACTAGCAGGTCCAACCGTGCTTAGCTTCTAATCCTAGAGAAGGTAGACCAGGAAGGGTTTTTCTCTCTCACTCTCTCTCTCCATGCGTATCTCTCTGCACCTCCCCAGAGCAAGGATGAGAAAGTGCTGGATAACAGAGTTTACCTCATCCCTTCCAAAATGCTGGCGCAGGCCCATCCTTCCTTGGTTGAGGGTAGCTTATGTGAAGTTAAGTGATAAGAAAGACATGACGTGATAAGGGCTCCTTAATCCCCAGAGTGCCCTGCAATTAAAGCGAGCTTTGCCCTCATCTAATGGAGATGGAGCATCACCAGTACAAGAAGGAAAACCGCTGGGCGAGATCATCCAAGGGCATGGGGTGAGGTATCATCAGTGCGCAGATGATACCCAGCTTTACATCTCCACCCCATGTCCAGTCAACGAAGCAATGGAAGTGATGTGCTGGTGTCTGGAGGCTGTTGGGGCCTGGATGGATGTCAACAGACTCAAACTCAAGGACAATTCCCTAGGACAATTCCATCTGTCCGTCCATTACCCTGGGGGGGAATTATTGACCCCCTCAGAGAGGGTCCGCAACTTGGGTGTCCTCCTCGATCCACAGCTCACATTAGAGAAACATCTTTCAGCTGTGGCAAGGGGGGCGTTTGCCCAGGTTCGCCTGGTGCACCAGTTGCAGCCCTATTTGGACCGGGAGTCACTGCTCACAGTCGCTCATGCCCCCATCACCTCGAGGTTCGACTACTGTAACGCTCTCTACATGGGGCTACCTTTGAAAAGTGTTCGGAAACTTCAGATCGTGCAGAATGCAGCTACGAGAGCAATCATGGGCTTTCCTAAATATGCCCATGTTACACCAACACTCCGAAGTCTGCATTGGTTGCCAGTCAGTTTCCGTTCAAAATTCAAAGTGTTGGTTATGACCTATAAAGCACTTCATGGCACCGGACCAGATTATCTCAGGGACCGCCTTCTGCTGCATGAATCCCAGCGACCAGTCAGGTCCCACAGAGTGGGTCTTCTCCAGGTCCCGTCAACTAAACAATGTCGCTTGGCGGGACCCAGGGGAAGAGCCTTCTCTCTGGCGGCCCCGGCCCTCTGGAACCAACTCCCCCCAGAGATTAGAATTACCCCCACCCTCCTTGCCTTTCATAAGCTTCTTAAAACCCACCTCTGCCACCAGGCATGGGGGAACTGAGATAATTTTCCCCCCTAGGTCTTTACAACTTTATGCATGGTATGTCTGTATGTATGTTTGGTTTTACAATAAGGGTTTTTAACTGTTTTAATATTGGATTGTTATATGCTGTTTTACTACTGTTGTTAACAGCCCCGAGTCTATGGAGAGGGCGGCATACAAATCCAATAAAATCAAATCAATCAAATCAAATTTGGAGCAAGAATGTAAGCCAATGGATGGCTTTAATGGTAGGGATAACAGTAATCAGATAGAAATCGAATAAATAAATAAATAAAATCAGATTTTTATCTGTTTATTTTATTTATTTATTTATTTTGTCCTATACACAATGAAGGTTACAGAGCAGTGCTTCTCAACCTTCCTTATGCCGCGGCCCCTTAATACAGTTCCTCATGTTGTGGTGACCCCCCAACCATAAGTCTAGCGCCAATTATCCCAGCAGAGCTTTAAGGTGATTGGCAGGAAGGTCAGAGGGACACCCCCGCTGTAAATGCCTGATTGGTCGGATTGTAAAAATATGTTTCAAGGAGCCAGTTCCTAACACCAGGGGAAATTTGTCTTTTCCCCCATGGTCTTAGGCGACCCCTGTGAAACGGTCATTTTACCCCCAAAGGGGTCCCGACCTACAGGTTGAGAACCACTGTTATAGTGGATATACTCGTAGTAAAATATATCAGACAAAGAAGAGAAGAGATATTGGAATAAAATATAGGAATTAAGGTATAGGATATAGGAATAAAATATATCAATGAAAGAATAGAGAAAGGGTATAGGAATAGAAGAAAAGATATAGGAGATATAGGAGAGACAATAGCACAGGGGATGGGATGCACACTACTGCACTTATGCACGGCCCTTACTGACCTCTTAGGAATCGGGAGAGGTCAACCGTGGATAGTCTAAGGGTTAAATGTTGGGGATCAGGGGATGACACTACGGGAGTCCGGTAATGAGTTCCACACTTCGACTACTCGATTACTAAAGTTGTATTTTTTACAGTCAAGTTTGGAGTGGTTAATATTAAGTTTGAATCTGTTGCGTGCTCTTGTGTTGTGGTTGGAGCTGAAGTAGTTGTTGACAGGCAGGATGTTGCGGCATATGATCTCGTGAGCAATACTTAGATCGTGTTTAAGGCGTCTTAGTTCTAAGCTTTCTAGGCCAAGGATTGAAAGTCTAGTCCCGTAAGGTATTCTGTTTCGAGTGGAGGAGTAAAGAGCTCTTCTAGTGAAGGGTTAAATAAGGTCCAGGAGGGAAGTGTTTTTAATAGGAAAGTTAACCCAAGAACAAGGGGGCACAATCTGAGGTGAGTTGGGGGAAGCAACGTGAGAAAATATTATTTTACTGAAAGACTAGTAGATGCTTGGAACAAACTTCCAGCAGACGTGGTAGATAAATCCATAGTCACTGAATTTAAACATGCCTGGGATAAACATAGATCCATCCTAAGATAAAATACAGGAAATAGTATAAGGGCAGACTAGATGAACCAGGAGGTCTTTTTCTGCCATCCATCTTCTATGTTTCCATGTTGATATTTCAGAAGTAGCCTTTGTAGATTTTACTGACCTCCTCAAAAGCATGGATTTTGGGATCCGGAGTCGAACGCATTTGGATGGAGATGGGTGATGAGGAATGTAGAAGATGCCCGAACGTTCAAAATGGAGGTCTTTTTAACTCCTTTGGCCAAGAACGTCTCTGCAGACAATCATAGCATTCTTCGTGTATAATCCCATCAGTGTCATCTGCTTTGGCCCTTGACCCTTCTGGTATGCTGACGTGAGAGACAGCCGCTCTTTGGAGATCTTCACAATGTCCGCAGTGTATATGTGCAGATGCTGCCTCCGTTCCTGACTACGCAATGGATAGAAACATAGAAACATAGAAGATTGATGGCAGAAAAAGACCTAGTGGTCCATCTAGTCTGCCCTTATACTATTTCCTGTATTTTATCTCAGGATGGATATATTTTTACCCCTGGCATGTTTAAATTCAGCTGCTGTGGATTTACCAACCACGTCTGCTGGAAGTTTGTTCCAAGCATCTACTACTCTTTCAGTCAAATAATATTTTCTCACGTGGCTTTTGATCTTTCCCTAATCTAACTTCAGATTGTCCCTCCTTGTTCTTGGGTTCACTTTGCCATTAAAAACACTTCCCTCCTGAACCTTATTTAACCCTTTAACATATCTTCGGAGAGGGGTGGCATACAAATCTAATAAACTATAACTATAAACTATATATCCCCCCTTTCCCTTCTGTCCTCCAGACTATACAGATTGAGTTCATTAAGTCTTTCCTGATAAGTTTTACGCTTAAGACCTTCCACCATTCTTGCAACCATCTTTGGACCTGTTCAATTTTATCAATATCTTTTTGTAGGTGAGGTCTCCAGAACTGAACACAGGATTCCAAATGGGGTCCCACCAGCGCTCTATACAGCGGGATCCCAATCTCCCTGCTTGTTATACCTCTAGCTATGCAGCCAAGCATCCTGCTTGCTTTCCCTACCGCCTGTTGGCTGGACTGATTCTCTGTGCGTTCAAACTTTATTCACGCAGGCTGCTTCTGCCAAAACACCTGATCGGCAGCTGTACGGGAAGCCGCTATTTGGGGCTGGTGTGATTGAACCCAAGTACATTCGCGGTGACTGTGCCAAAGCCTCATCTAAGGACTCCACTGATCAAAAATGAAGCCCTCTCTGAATGCGCACCATGTGCCAGACACAACAACGACAAAGTGTGCTCTGGTATCTCTCTTCCTTCGGTCCTTCCTGCCTTTACACCGGCAGAATTGCACAATTGTTTCTGACAGACTAAGCAGATGGTGCTACATTTCGTATTTTTTTGCTCCCGGTTTGGGGAGGCATTTTCGAACAGCTTAACGCCGAGAATATTTTACATCTTATGATCTTCGTTTCCAATTTCAGGTGATGAAATGGGCTTGAAAAGTTGATGGGCCCAGTTGGAAAAGGATCGGGGACTGTGAGCTAAAACATATATTTTTTGATTTATTTAACGTGTTTCTCTACCACTTTTCACGAAAGAAATCTGAGAACAGAGCAGAGAACATAAAGGCCTGTATGTATTATTTGTTGCAGCGTGCCCTTGGCGAATATTTTCGGATTATTAAACATATATTATTCATATCCTTTTTTACCGAGTTCACATGAAGGTTTAAAGCTTCGCTTTCTGGAAATTGTACCTTGCTTCTTTGTTTGTAAGAATTACGAGGTAACAAAGATTGTCCCATAGCTACCCTATGCATTTAAAAAGGGCTCAGACTCCAATTGCAAAATTACAGCCACCACCTTGACTTTTTTGACCCTCTCCTTGCTATTTTCCTCATTCTTAGAGATCTGGACCCATACAGTGGTACCTCTACTTACGAACTTAATCCGTTCCGTGACCAGGTTCTTAAGTAGAAAAGTTTGTAAGAAGAAGCAATTTTTTCCATAGGAATCAATGTAAAAGCAAATAATGCATGCGATTGGAGAAAACACAGGGAGGGTGGAGGCCCTGTTTTCTCCCAGGAAATTCCTAGAGAGACCCCACAGAGGCTTCTCCCCACCTTTTCTGGCCCTGTTTCCTCCCAGGAGATTCCTAAAGAGGCCCCAGAGAGGCTTCTCCCCACCTTTTCCAGCCCTTTTTCATCCCAGGAGGAAATCCGTATAGTCTGGAGGACAGAAGGAAAAGGGGGGACATGATCGAAACATTTAAATATGTTAAAGGGTTAAATAAGGTTCAGGAGGGAAGTGTTTTTAATAGGAAAGGAAACACAAGAACAAGGGGAGACAATCTGAAGTTAGTTGGGGGAAAGATCAAAAGCAATGTGAGGAAATATTATTTCACTGAAAGAGTAGTAGATCCTTGGAACAAACTTCCAGCAGACGTGGTTGGTAAATCCACAGTAACTGAATTTAAACATGCCTGGGATAAACATATATCCATCCTAAGATAAAACACAGGAAATAGTATAAGGGCAGACTAGATGGACCATGAGGTTTTTTTCTGCCGTCAGTCTTCTATGTTTCTATGTTTCTATGTTTCTATTATTAAAGAGGCCTCACAGAGGCTTCTCCCTGCTTTTTCTGGCCCTGTTTCCTCCCAGGAGATTCTTAAAGAGGCCTCACAGAGGCTTCTTCCTGCCTTTTCCGGCCCTGTTTCCTCCCAGGAGATTCCTAAAGAGGCCTCACAGAGGCTTCTCCCTACTTTTTCTGGCCCTGTTTCCTCCCAGGAGATTCCTAGAGAGGCCTCACAGAGGCTTCTCCCTACTTTTTCTGGCCCTGTTTCCTCCCAGGAGATTCCTAAAGAGGCCTCACAGAGGCTTCTCCCTACTTTTTCTGGCCCTGTTTCCTCCCAGGAGATTCCTAGAGAGGCCTCACAGAGGCTTCTCCCTACTTTTTCTGGCCCTGTTTCCTCCCAGGAGATTCCTAGAGAGGCCTCACAGAGGCTTCTCCCTACTTTTTCTGGCCCTGTTTCCTCCCAGGAGATTCCTAAAGAGGCCTCACAGAGGCTTCTCCCTACTTTTTCTGGCCCTGTTTCCTCCCAGGAGATTCCTAGAGAGGCCCCACCGAGGCTTCTCCCTGTGTTTTCCGGTTACAGTTTCAGAGGGTTGGGTTTGTAAGTGGAAAATAGTTCTTGAGAAGAGGCAAAAAAATCTTGAACATCCAGTTCTTATCTAGAAAAGTTCATAAGTAGAGGCATTCTTAGGTAGAGGTACCACTGTATTTCTCTAACCTTTAAGGCACATTATCCTCTATCACAGGGATGTGGAATGATGGCCCTTTTACAACTTGTGGACTTCAACTCCCAGAATTCCTGAGCCAGTCAGAACTGAGGAGAAGTTGGTCAGTAGCAGGAGGGGAGAAATTCAGAGAAACTGACCGGTTCGAGGAAACTGGCACCTTGGCAACAAAAGAACCTCTTCCCTTATTTGCTTGCACATTACAATGAGGGAAAGTTGCGCTGCTTATATTGGAGCATAACTTTTAATCCTTCTCACATTCCTGTGGGGTGCCTGAAGTTGGAATTTTTCCCAACAGCTATAGGGTGGATTAGTTGTGGGTTGTTTCAGTACTTGTGTACTTACTGTGTGGATGTGTTTCTCTGTTGACAAAAGTTTTAGTTGATTGTTTTTTCAATTGAGGTAAATCTCTACTGATTTGGCAGCATTCTGGGTGGATAAATGAATAGATGATAGATAGATAGATAGATAGATAGATAGATAGATAGATAGATAGATAGATAGATAGACAGACAGACAGACAGACAGACAGACAGACAGACAGACAGACAGACAGACAGACAGACAGGTGTGTGAGAGAGAGAGAAAGAGAAAGAATAGAAACATAGGCAAATAATAGAGAAATAGATACATGATAGATGAGATAGATGAGAGACAGAAAGATAGATACAAGATTTATTTATTAGTTTGTTGAATTTTTGGCCACTCATCTTACCAGAGGTAACATGTAACTCTGGACAGCTTACACTCTTAAAAAGATAAAAATGATAAAAACACTATAAGATACAAATGAAATAACACGAAGATCCAAATTAAAAAGGGGGGAGGGTAGGAGAAGGATGAGGGTGGGTGGTTGGATGGATGGATAGATGGATAGGTGGTGATAGGTGATAGATAGATGATATAAAAGAGAGAGAGAGAGGAAGAGAAATAGATGAGAAGAAAGAGAGAGAGAGAGAGGAAGGAAGAGAAAGATGAGAGAAAGAGAGAGACAGACAGACAGACAGACAAGGAGAGAGGGGGGAATAAATGAGATGAGAAAGAGAGAGAGGGGGGAGTGAGAAAAAAAGGAACAGAAAGATTTGAGAAAGAGGCACAGAGAGAGATAGACAGGGAGAGACAGAGAGAGGGAGGGAGAGAGAGAGAGAGGAGGTGGAAAAAAAAGATAAGCTCCAGCTCCCTAGAGAGAAAGAGATGAGAGAAAGAGGCACACACAGAGAGAAACAGAGAGAGGGAGGGAGACAGAGGGGGTGAAAAAAAGAAAAATAGACGAGAGAAAGAGCGAGAGATGATAAAGTGACAGATAATTTTCAAAACCCCGTGAAGTGAGTCAGTCCAAATATATTGTCTCTTCTCCCCCAAATTTAAAAAATCAGCAATCTGTTCTGCTCTGTCAGAAGCCTGGAAAGAAATTTCTGTGAAAGAAGAAGGAGGGAAAAAAGAAAAGAAAAGAAAGAAGAGTTTGAGTGATGGAAAAATGTGTAAATGCGAAGGAAATGCCCGGGGAGAAAGATCTCCAGTGGAAGAAGGCCTAATCACCAAAGAGAGGGTCTTTTCATCTCCTCACGTTCTTAATACTACTGTAATGGGTGGTGATGTGTAACAAATTTTGCCTGCCTGGAGGCTGCTTGGGAGGAAAA
The DNA here is from genome assembly GCF_031021105.1 of Erythrolamprus reginae. Classification (NCBI taxonomy): domain Eukaryota; kingdom Metazoa; phylum Chordata; class Lepidosauria; order Squamata; family Dipsadidae; genus Erythrolamprus; species Erythrolamprus reginae. The sequence goes on along the minus strand of NC_091954.1, from coordinate 111,386,874 downwards.
AGCCACTTTTATAGTGGTTCAGTCAATGGACATAATATTCTCAGAATACCACCGAGACTGCCTTCTGCCGCACGAATGCCAGCGGCCAATTAGGTCCCACAGAGTTGGCCTTCTCCGGGTCCCATTGACTAAACAATGTCATCTGGCAGGACCCAGGGGAAGAGCCTTCTCTGTGGCGGCCCCGGCCCTCTGGAACCAACTTCCCCCAGAGATTAGGACTGCCCCCACCCTCCTTGCCTTTCGTAAGTTATTAAAAACTCATCTTTGCCGCTAGACATGGGGAAATTAACACACACCCCAATTGTCAAGGTTGGTGTATGGTTTGATTGGATTGTGTGATGATTTTATTATAAGGGTTTTCAATTGTATTTTTAAAATTTTGATTTGTACATTGGTTTATGTTGTTGTGAGCCGCCCCGAGTCTTCGAAGAGGGGCGGCATACAAATCTAATAAATTATTATTATTATTATTATTATTATTATTATTATTATTATTATTATTCTCTCAAATATCGGCTGGAAGAAAGTGAGGTGAACATGGTGGGCAGAGGGAATGTCCTTTGTGGGGGGGGGAGTCAAAGATAAATAAACAGGGTGGCTCCATCACCCATAAAAACTTGAGCGGCATTGTATAGAGCGCTGGTGGTGAGACCACATTTGGAATACTGTGTCCAGTTCTGGAGACCTCACCTACAAAAAGATATGGATAAAATTGAACGGGTCCAAAGACGGGCTACAAAAATGGGGGAAGGTCTTGAGCTTAAAACTTATCAGGAAAAACTTCATGGACTCCATCTGTATAGTCTGGAGGACAGAAGGGAAAGGAGGGACATGATCGAAACATTTAAATATGTGAAAGGGTTAAATAAGGTTCAGGAGGGAAGTGTTTTTAATAGGAAAGTGAACCCAAGAACAAGGGGGCACAATCTGAGGTTAGATTGGGGAAAGATCAGAAGCCACGTGAGAAAATATTATTTGACTGAAAGAGAAGTAGATGCTTGGAACAAACTTCCAGCAGACGTGGTTGGTGAATCCATGCCTGGGATAAACATAAACATAGATCCATCCTAATATAAAGTACAAGAAATAGTATAAGGGCAGACTAGATGGACCATGAGGTCTTTTTCTGCCCTTTATCTTCTATGTTTCTATGTTTTTCCTCCATTTGACTTTTAAAAAAAACCACCCATGTCCCATAGACATTCCCAGAGCCTGGATGGTCCTGAACCCAGGTTTTGCCCTCCAACCTTTTAATCCCTCACCATCTTTTAGACATATAGTATTGTCTAAAATAGTTGGATACAGCATTCCCAAGAAGGGCGATTGAAACTTTGTGATCTAGCCAAGGGCTTGCCATGTTTTTTTTAACTGCCATCCTACTTCTCACTAGAGAGGATTTATTGCAGGAAACCGGTTTCAGCTTTTATGGTTTTTAATACACTTTTTTTTTTGTAATAAAGTTGAAACAGCCTCATAAAGGTTGCTCCCCCCATGCCATCTCCCTCCCCCAGAAATCTGGAGAAGAGGATCATTTATTAGATTTGTAATTCTTCTCCTGACATTTAATCGATAGCCTTTTAATCTGCATTTCCTTCGCTTATTTCTCTTTTTTAAGATCAGTGGCTACGACAGGATGAGAAGATTGAAAGCCCAGCCAGAGGTGGCAATGGCTGGTTTGGGTGCCCATTTCCCTTGCTAGGTCATCAGCTCATCTGTCTGGAACCCAAGCCGTATTTCGGACATAAACACTATAGAAAGTGTCCAGAGATACTTTACCAGAAGAGCCCTCCACTCCTCCACTCGCAACAGAATACACTACGAAACTAGACTTATAATCCCAGGTTTAGAAAGCTTAGAACTACATCACATTAAACACAATCTAAGCATAGCCCATAAAATCATCTGCTACAATGTCCTTCCTGTCAACGACTACTTCAGCTTCAACCACAACCACACATAAGCACATAACAGATACAAACTTAATATAAACCGCTCCAAACTCGACTGCGAGAAATACGATTTTAGTAACTGAGTAGTTGTTGCATGGAACTCACTACCTGATTCTGTAATATCATCATCTAACCTCCAAAACTTTACCCTTAGACTATCCACTGTTGACCTCTCCCGATTCCTAAGAGGTCAGTAAGGGGCGTGCATAAGTGCACCAGCGTGCCTTCCATCCCCTGTCCTAATGTTTCTTTTATTTTTCACTAGCATCATGTATATAAATATTATTATATCTAATGTTTCTTCTTATTTTTTTCTTGTTACTAGTATCATGGATATGAATATTATTATATCTTTACATACCTCCAATTTGTACTTGACAAGACAAATAATCATACAAACAAATAGGTACATCTATGAGCTTAAGGTAACAGCTTGCTGGCTGAGGAATTCTGGGAGTTGAAGTCCAGTCTCCTTCGAACTACCAAAGTTGGAGGGGGAAAGCCACATGGGTTCTAAACTGTGGACAACCATTTAAACACGAGCCAGCAGTGTGCCACAGCTGACTAAAAGGCCAACACACTTCTAGGCTGTATTAACAGAGATATAGAATCAAGATCATGTGAAGTGTTAATACCACTTTACAAGGCCTTGGTAAGGCCACACTTGGAATCCTGCATTCAGTTTTGGTCGCCACGATGCAAAAAGGATGTTGAGACTCTAGAAAGAGGGCAGGGAAGAGCCACAAAGATGGTTAAGGGACTGGAGGCTAAAACATATGAAGAACAGTTACAGGAACTGGGTATGGTTAGTTTAATGAAAAGAAGGACATGATAGCGGTGTTCCCATATTTTAGGGCAGTGATAGCAAACCTATGCATTTTTGCCCTCCCCAAGCTCCAAGAAAGCTCTGGATCCTAGGGAGGGTGAAAAATGGGTATACTAGGTGCATTGGAAGTCAGAAAATGGAGGCACATGGGGGCATGGGGGCATTGAATATAACCATGTTTATTTTTACGTGAAAGGACCGCCCTTTGCTTGCAGCGCCGCTGCGGCGTCCTGTTTCGTAAAAATAACAATGTTTATTTTTACGTGAAGACCTCCCTTTGAAGTAGCTGAGGAATCCCTCCCATGAAGAGATTCCAGGGGCGGAGCCTTGACGTCACCGGCAGGTTGCTAAGGACGCCAAGGTGATCACTTCCCAGATTCCATGGAATCCAGGAAGTGATCACCTTGGCATCCTTAGCAACCTGCCGGTATACATGACGTCAAAGCTCCGCCCCCAGAATCTCTTGGTGGGATTCCCCATTCGGGTTCAGTTCGGGTTCAGCCGAATTTTGCATAAAGTTCATCTGAACTTGCCGAACCCGAACACCGTTGGGTTTGCCCATCACTAATAGTGAGGAAATTTCAATATATATATGTTTTTATTGTTCATCTATGCTTTTTTTTTCTTATTGTCTGTTTTTGTATTGTTTTTAATGTATATAACTGAATAAAAATTATTTTTAAAAAAGAAAAAGAAATAAAGTTAAGAAATAGAATGACTTCTGACCTTTTTTTTTCAACAGATACTTGCACGTTTTTAATCCAGTCTCTCTCTCTCTCTCTCTTAGATATTATATAAATCTGTTCAGCCCTCATTTCTTCTTACTCTCTAAACTCATAAATCAGCATTTCATTTCTTTCCACCAAAAGGCAAAGAGTTTCTTCGGAGCATGTGCAGAATCCTTGACATAAAAGGAACAGACTTGGTAGAAATGTTGGAGAAACTTTTAGACATTAACCACCATTTCTCAGCCCCAGCTTAAAATCTGGGCCCAGAGATTGACATTTTGGTATCAGAAGTCCAGAGCTGAGGTGATGGGGTGAGGAAACCTACTTTGTCCTATTAATCTTTCGGCTATAAAAATAGCAATCTAAGAGGATATCATTATTCAGAGCTTTTCTATCCTCAGGGAGTGCTCCAACTGTCGATCATATTATAGTGAGCACTTAGCAAGAGAGAGATATTAATATCCCGAGTTCCCTAAGCCCCATTTCTTAGCGTATTCAATATTCACTTCTGGGTTTCTAACAGAACAGGTAAAAAAAGAAGAATATTTTTTAAAAAAAAATACTTGAAAGCCTTTTCTGTAAGAATTATGTGCAAACCTCTCACCTGCCTGATTTTATTTTTTATTTGTTTTAATTTTATTGATATCCTGCCTTTATTATTTTTATAAGTAACTCAAGGCAGTAAACATACTTGATGTCCCCTCCTTCTCCTATTTTCCACTCCACAACAACCCTGTGAAATGGGTTCAGCTGAAAGTGAGCAACTAGCCCAAAGTCAATGCTTAAAGCGGGACTCGAACTCACAGTCTCCTGATGATTGGCTGACTCAGTTGGCTTTCATGAATAAAGTCGGACTAGAACTCACAGTCTCCTGGTGATTGGCCCAAAGATAGCTGGCTGGCTTTCATGACTAAAGCGGTACTAGAACTCACAGTCCTCCATTCCAGTTTATCTGACAAGTAGACCGTTTCAAGACTTGTGACAATGGAGCACCCCAACGGGAGACGGCTAGAAAGTCTTTCTAGTGGGGAAAGAGTACTCTACTCTACTCTACTCTACTCAACTCAACTCAACTCTAACCTACCGTTCCATTACGTTCCACTCCACTCCACTCTACTCTACTCCACTCCACTCTACTCTACTCTAGCCTTTCGTTCTGTTCCGCTCCATTCCATTCCATTCTATTCCACTCTACCCCACTCCACTCCACTCTACTCTACTCTACTCTACTCTTTTGTTCCGTTCCGTTCCATTCCACTCCACTCTACTCTACTCCACTCCACTCTACTCTACTTTACTCTACCCTTTCGTTACATTCTGTTCTGTTCCGTTCCATTCTATTCCACTCCACCCCACCCCACCCCACTCCACTCCGCTCTACTCTACTCTACTCTACTCTACTCTAATCTACCCTTTCGTTCTGTTCCATTCCATTCCATTCTATTCCACTCCACCCCACCCCACTCCACTCTACTCTACTCTACTCTACCCTTTCGTTCCGTTCCATTCCGTTCCACTCCACTCCACTCCACTCCACTCTACTCTACTCTACTCTACCCTTTCGTTCCATTCTGTTCTGTTCCGTTCCGTCCCATTCTATTCCACTCCACCCCACCCCACTCCACTCCACTCTACTCTACTCTACTCTAATCTACCCTTTCGTTCTGTTCCGCTCCATTCCATTCCATTCCACTCCACCCCACTCCACTCCACTCTACTCTACCCTTTCATTCCATTCCACTCCACTCCACTCCACTCCACTCTACTCTACTCTACTCTACTCTACTCTACCCTTTCGTTCAATTCCATTCCATTCCACTCCACTCCACTCTACTCTACTCTACTCTACTCTACCCTACTCTACTCTACCCTACTCTACCCTATCGTTCCATTCCGTTCCATTCCACTCCACTCCGCTCCACTCTAGTCTACTCTACCCTTTTGTTCCATTCTGTTCCATTCCATTCCACTTCACTCCACTCCGCTCCACTCCACTCCACTCCACTCTACCCTTCCATTCCATTCCATTCCACTCCACTCCACTCCACCCCACCCCACTCCACTCCACTCCACTCCATTCCATTCCAGTCTATCCAACAAGTTGACCGTTTCAAGCCTTGTGATAGTGGGGCATCCCAACAGGAGACCCCAAGAAAGTATTTCTAGTGGGGAAAGAGTGTTCTACTCTACTCCATCTCCTTGAATGTGTAGAATGAAGCACTCCTTCTGGGCACGACCCTCCCCACCGCCAGCTCCGTGTCTCCCTGTCTCTGTGCTCCGGAGAGGCCCTGCTTGTTTCATTTGCGTTTGTTTCTACCTCCCGCTGGACTCTTCCCCCCTCAGCCCCCCATCCCTCCAACCCGCTACTAACAGGATCAGGTTTAGTAGCAGTGCACAATGCCCTTTGATGAGAATGAATTAACAAGGGGTGTTGCTTTGGGGTTCCACTGTGAAGGGCAGAGGGTGGGGGAGGCTGCAGGGAAGAAGATCCCAAACATTTCTTATTTGGACTAGGCCCACCCGATGTTTGGATCATCAAATTCCACTCCGTTGACATCACCGGGGGATCGTTCCCCAGCAGACAGAGCCTTCGCTGTCCTCCATTCCTGTCCCTCCCGATGTTCCAGCCTTTGGGGATGAAAGAAACAACACACCCCGTCTCTGTGTCCTGCACCGCTGAAGAAGCTTAAAGATCCACGGCCCGCCTCTTTGTCTAGTTCCTGCCGAAGACAAAGACTGAATGGAGCACAGTAAAGCTATCCATGAATCTGGGGAATTTGGGACAGAGGAGAGGGAGGGGTGGGAGAAACATCGGATCCCCAAATAATCCGCCAGCGGACTTGAGCGAAAGTGTGTTGGGGAGGGTCTGCCATCCTTTGCACAAAGAGGTCTGCTTCTCAAGGATTGTCCTCCCCCAAAAAAGACTTTTCCGTGGACCAGACATCTGTTGGAACAAGAAATGGAGGCATGATATTAATCTTCACGAGAACAACAATAGAATAACAGAGTTGGAAGGGACCGTGGAGGTTTGCTAATCCAGTAATTCCCAAAATTGGCAAATTTAAGACTTGTGGACTTCAACTCCACAAGTACAAGAGTACAAGTGTACACGAGTCCAAGTGCACTAGAGTGCCTTCCGCCCCCTGTCCTATTGCTCTCCTATATCTCCTATACCTTTCTTCTATTCCTATATCTCTTCTTCTATTCTTTCATTGATATGTTCTATTATTATATCTTCTCTTCTATTCTTTCTTAAATATATTTTACTATGAGTATATCCTCTATAACCATCATCATGTATTTTACTATGTGTATATAGTAAATGGCCCTGGGTTGGGCCGAGAGGCAAAAAAGGAGCTGTGATGTTCCTTTAATACACCAGGGTGATTCGACACAAAAATATGTAACCCTTCCCTGGTGCAGAGCTGAAGGGATTGGATACTGTAGCCTAGAGGATAATTCTCTGCCTTACAAGGCAAAGGTTGCAGGTTCAAGTCCCAGTGGGTATGGCTAGCTGATGAGGCCAAAATAAGGCCGAAATATATCTATCCTAGTCTCCCTTAAGTTTCAAATTCAGCAAAAAAACATGTGACATATCTATATATCTATATATCTATGTCTATGTCTATATCTCTATCTCTATCTATCTATCTATCTATCTATCTATCTATCTATCTATCTATCTATCTATCTATCTATCCACTAAAACCCTCATTGTGTATTGGACAAAATAAATAAAATAAATAAATAAATAAATAAATTCTCCAGCCAGCTATGCTATTCTATGCTGTGCCGTGCTGGCTGGAGAATTCTGGGAGTTGAAGTTCACAAGTCTTAAAGTTGCCAAGTTTGGGAAACACTGTACCCAACCCACTGGTCAAGCAGGAGGTCCTACACCAGTGATGGCAAACTTTTTCTCCGTCAGGTGCCGAAACAGCATGTGCATGCATTATCGCACATGTACGAGTGCCCACACCCATAATTCAATGCCTGGGGAGGGCAAAAACACCATCCCCCACCCCCTGGAGGCCCACTGGAGGCTGGAAATGACCTGTTTGTCAAGTTCTGGTGGGCCCAGTAGGCTTGTGTTTTGCCCTCCCCAGGTTCCAAAGGCTTCCCTGGAGCCAGAGGAGGGTAATTATTATTATTTATTTGTTTATTTGTTTGTTTGTTTGTTTGTTTTGTCAAGTACGTATCGGTGGTATACAAAGATGTAATAACATTTATATACATGATACTAGTGAGAGAGAAACATTAGGACAGGGGATGGAAGGCATGCTGGTGCACTTATGCATGCCCCTTACTGACCTCTTAGGAATCGGGAGAGGTCAACAGTGGATAGTCTAAGGGAATAGTTTTGGGGGTTAGGTGATGATAATACAGAGTCAGGTAGTGAGTTCCATGCATAAACTACTCGGTTACTAAAGTCGTATTTCCTGCAGTTGGGTTTAGAGCGGTTTACTTTAAGTTTGTATCTGTTGTGTGCTCGTACATTGTTGTGGTTGAAGCTGAAATAGTCATTGACAAGAAGGACATTGTAGCAGATGATTTTACGGGCTATGCTTAGGTCGTGTTTAAGGCGACATATATCTAAGGTTTCTAAACCTAGGATTGTAAGTCTAGTTGTGCCGGGTATTCCGTCGCGAATGGAGGAGTGGAGGGCTCTTCTAGTAAAGTATCTCTGGATATAGTCCAAGTATGGTCTTACCAAGGCTGACCTGTGGCACAACTGCTGGGGATGATGGGAAAACTCACCTCTGTCGCCAGATGTGGGGATGATTACCTCCCCCCTTCGTTGTATTTTTCTGACCTCTGTAGTATGATTAATTGAGTTGAGTGTGTATGACTGCGTAGTTGTGATTTTATGATATTGATGATGTTATTTTAATGTTTTTTAATTGACTTTTTAAATTTTAATATTAGATTTGTTGTACTATTGCTATGTTGTGAGCCGTCCCGAGTCTTTGGAGAGGGGTGGCATACAAATTAATAAATTATTATTATTATTATTATTATTATTATTATTATTATTATTATTATTATTATTATGTCAGTACAACACAGCAAACGAGATCACTATGCTGGATTTCATATTTCATCACCAGTCGGGTGCTTCCCAAGCACCTAGGACTGCGTGATGTAGCGGCGAATTATGTTTGCCGATCCCAGTAAAGTGGCCTTTTGCAATTGACAGATGGAGATTTTGTCAATTCCAATGGTTTTCAAATGTCTGCTGAGATCCTTTGGTACTGCGCCCAGCATGCCAAGGACCACTGGTACCACTTTCACTGGCTTATGCCAGAGTCGTTGCAGCTCGATTTTTAGATCTTCGTATTTCACTAATTTCTCTAGCTGCTTCTCCTCAATTCTGCTATCCCCTGGGATTGCGATGTCGATGATCCATACTTTCTTTTTCTCCACGATCACAATGTCTGCTGTGTTATGCTTCAGAATTCGGTCAGTCGGAAGTCCCACAGTAGTTTTGCTTGCTCATTTTCAACCACTTTTTCGGGCTTATGAACCCACCAGTTCTTTGCCACTGGTAAATGGTAGTTCCGGCACAAGTTCCAGTGGATCATCCGTGCCACAGCATCATGTCTATGCTTGTAGTCAATCTCTGCCATATTTTTGCAGCAGCTGAGTATGTGATCGATTGTTTCATCTGTTTCTTTACAGAGTCGGCACTTTGGATCGTCTGTTGATTTTTCAATTCTGGCTTTGACAGCATTTGTTCTAATGGCCTGTTCTTGTGCCGCCAGTATTAGTCCTTCTGTCTCCTTTTTGAATATCCCACTTGTAAGCTGTTGTGGTTCAGCCTGAGCCAGATCAAAGACCAGCTGCGTCTCTGCTGGCTCCATGCCCGGGGGGTGGATGAGAGCGGAGAGGAGAGTTCTTTGCAGTCAGACAGTGCAGACAGCAGTCACGAAAGTGAAGGTGATGCAAGGCCTGGGAGCCCTGGGGAAGGGCTATCTCAAGCAAGTAGCTGTGATTCCCTGGAGTCCCTGGATGATGACGCACAAGCTATCATTAGTATGCGGCAGAGACGCATAGCTCAAAGGAGAAATCAACTGCGTAGATATTATCAGCGTTGAATGAGGAACACCAGAGGGTTGGGTGTGGTCCTCATTAGCAGGGAAGGGTTTATAAGGCATGAAAACCATTCCGGCAGCATGGAGTGTTATCAAAGGGGAGTTGGTGTTATCTGCATTTTCTCTCAGTGTTTTTTGTTCCTGGCTCATGGCCCAGCAGCCTTGAAGATTGGTGGGAGGTGTGTGTCTGTTGGCTCAACAGCCTCGTCTGGCATTAAGGATCTTGTGTTTCTGAATGAACAATTGCCTTCGTGTATCTATTTGGAGTTCCACTGTTTTCCTGATTTGTAAGGACATTTTCTGTTGGCTTCTTTTCTCTTTACCATTATAAAACTGTGTTTGGATTCAACCGGTGTGTCTGGCTTATCTTTTTGGGTTGGTCATAGCTTCCGGAGTGACCCAGACAGAACATAAGCCATGACCAGGTCTTTTCCTTATCCACTTTGCCTTCAATCTTCTCCAAGAACTGGCCATGCAATGCATTGAAAAAGACCTTGGAAGTTTTCTAATTCAACTCCTTGTCCAACCAGGAGTCTCTATATTATTATTATTATTATTATTATTATTATTATTATTATTATTATTATTAAAACGATTCCCTCGGTTTAGGGCACTGCAGCCAAGGTGAAACCCCGAGTCATCGGTTTTGCCTGCCATCCTGAACTATGTCTCATCCCTCCCTTGTGCAGGCATCATCTTTGTCCACTGCTAAATATAGCCAGGCGGAATTGCTCCTCACTCCCTCTGAGTTCCAGCCCAAGAAGACCTTTGGAAGGAAAGGAACGAGTTGGAGGGAGGTGAGATTGATGGCCGAGAGCCTTCTCCGGGAATCCAGAGGGTGACATCAGGGGAGATAAAGAGCTGGCTGCAGATTTGCAAACCAGCCACTGCTAGACATTGACTCATCTGTCCTTTGATCTCCGGAGAAGTGGATTTGATGTCTCCTACTTCAACATCCTGCCTCACTATTTCCTTCTTTCTTCTCTCCTCCCAAAGGCTAAGCTTTGGAGCTTCAGACCTGGAGATAACAGGATGTGGATAGGGAGGATTTTTCTTCCCATAATGTCCAGAGATACTTTACTAGAAGAGCCCTCCACTCGCAACAGAATACCCTCTACCTGTGATGGCAAATCTTTTTTTCCTTGGAAGGACATGCCTGCATGCTATCTCACATACGTGGGTGCCCACACCCATAATTCTGGGATCTGGATGGGTGTCAATAGGCTCAAACTCAAAACTGACAAGATGGAGTGGCTGTGGGTTTTGCCTCCCAAGGACAATTCCATCTGTCCGTCCATCATCCCAGGGAGGGGGAATTACTCACCCCCTCAGAGAGGGTCCGCAACTTGGGCGTCCTCCTCAATCCACAGCTTCCATTAGAGCACCATTTTTCAGCTGTGGCGAGGGGGACGTTTGCCCAGGTTTGCCTGGTGCACCAGTTGTGGCTCCATTTGGATTGGGAGTCATTGGTTACAGTCACTCATGCCCTCATCACCTCGAGGTTCGACTACTGCAACGCTCTCTACATGGGGCTTCCTTTGAAGAGTGTTTGAAAACTTCAGATGGTGCAGAATGCAGCCGCCAGAGCAATCATGGGCCTCCTCAGATATGCCCATGTCTCATCAACACTTGTGGCCTGCACTGGCTGCCTACATGGCATCAGACCAGAATACCTCTGAGACTGCCTTCTGCTGCACGAATCCCAGGGGCCAATTAGGTAAGAAGAAGAAGAAGAAGAAGAAGAAGAAGAAGAAGAAGAAGAAGAAGAAGAAGAAGAAGAAGAAGAAGAAGAAGAGAAAGAAGAAGGAGGAGAAGAGGAAGAGGAAGAGGAGGAAGAAGAAGAAGAAGAAGAAGAAGAAGAGAAAGAAGGAGGAGGAGGAGGAGGAGAAGAGGGAGAGGAAGAGGAGGAGGAAGAAGAAGAAGAAGAAGAAGAAGAAGAAGAAGAGAAAGAAGGAGGAGGAGGAGGAGAAGAGGAAGAGGAGGAAGAAGAAGAAGAAGAAGAAGAGAAAGAAGGAGGAGGAGGAGAAGAGGAAGAGGAAGAGGAAGAAGAAGAAGAAGAAGAAGAAGAAGAAGAAGAAGAAGAAGAAGAAGAAGAAGAAGAAGAAGAAGAAAAACAAAGAATCAGTCTAGGAAAACTGCAATGCAAACCAGAGCCGACAGCTGCTGCAATAAACCTTTGCATGGGCAGTTCCTCGACAAGATTGAAGGAAACGTTGATAAGGAGAAGACCTGGTTATGGCTCACTAAGGGAACATTGAAGAAGGAGACAGAAGGTTTGATTCTTGCAGCCCAGGAGCAAGCAATCAGAGCAAATGCAATCAAGGCCAGGATCGGAAAATCAGCTGATAACCCAAAATGCAGATTTTGCAAGGAAGCTGATGAGACAATTCATCATATACTCAGCGGATGCAAGAAAATTGCACAGACGGACTACAAACAGAGGCACAACTCACATGGCCCAGATGCTTCAATGGAACCTGTGCCACAACTACCACCTACAAGTAGTAAAGAACTGGTGGGATCATAAACCTGAGAAAGTATTTGAAGACACACATGTCAAAATACAGTGATACGTCGTCTTACAAACCCCTCATCATACAAACTTTTCGAGATACATTCCCGGGGTTTAAGGTTTTTTGCCTCTTCTTCCAAACTATTTTCACCTTACAAACCCAAGCTGCTGCCACTGGGATGCCCCACCTCCGGACTTCTGTTGCCAGCAAAGCGCCCGTTTTTGTGCTGCTGGGATTCCCCTGAGGCTCCCCTCGCTGGGAAACCCCACCTCTGGACTTCTGTGTTTTTGTGATGCTGCAAGGGAATCCTAGCAGTGCAAAAACGGGCACTTTGCTGACAACGGAAGTCCGGAGGTGGGGTTTCCCAGCGAGGGGAGCCTCAGCGAAATCGCAGCATCACAAAAACATAGAAGTCCGGAGGTGGGGTTTCCCATGGAGGGGAGCCTCAGGGGAATCCCAGTAGCGCAAAAACAGGCACTTTGGTGGCAAAGGGGATGAGTTTTGGGCTTGCACGCATTAATTGCTTTTCCATTGATTCCTATGGGAAACATTGTTTCGTCTTACAAACTTTTCACCTTACAAACCTCATCCCAGAACCAATTAAGTTTGTAAGATGAGGTATCACTGTACTTTGGGACTTTCAAATTCAAACTGACAAGGTTTTGGAACACAATACACTGGACCTCATGATTGTGGAAAAGAAAAAAGAAGTGTGGATCAGGGATGTCGCCATACCAGCTGACAGTCAAATTGATGAAATACAGCAAGAAAAATGTAGCCAATATCAGGATTTTAAAATTGAACTACAACGACTCTGGCAAAAACCAATAGAGGTAGTCCCAGTGTTAATCGGCACACTGGGTGCTGTGCCAAAAGACCACAGCTGCCATTAGAAAACAATAAACATTAGCAAAATCACAATCTGTCAGTTGCAAAAGGCCACTGTACATGGATTTGCGCGCATCATATGAAAATATATTACACAGTCCTAGTTGCTTGGGAAGTGTTCGATTTCTGATAATGTGATACGAAATCCAGCATATATTTATTTATTTTATTTATTTATTCAGTTGTCCAATACACAAATACATAGGAAGAAAAATAGACATGTGGTAATATACATAAGGGGAAAAGTGAACTTAGAGGAGAGGATATATGAAAGGAAGAGAATATACATGATAGATGAAAGAAAGGAAAGACAATTGGACAGGGGACAAAAGGCACACCAGTGCACTTATGTACGCCCCTTACTGGCCTCTTAGGAACCTGGAGAGGTCAATTGTGGAGAGTCTAAGGGAGAAATGTTGGGGGTTAGGGGTTGACACAATTGAGTCCGGTAATGAGTTCCACGCTTCGATAACTTGGTTGTTGAATTCATATTTTTTACAGTCAAGCTTGGAGCGGTTCGTATTAAATTTGAATCTGTTGCGTGCTCTTGAGTTGTTGCGGTTGAAGCTGAAGTAGCCATTGACCGGTAGGACGTTGCAGCATATGATCTTGTGGGCAATACTCAAATCGTGTTTTAGGAGCCGTAGTTCTAGGCTTTCTAGGCCCAGGATTGTTAGTCTATTTTCGTAGGATATTCTGTTTCGAGTGGAGGAGTGAAGGGCACTTCTGGTGAAATATCTTTGGACATTTTCAAGGGTGTTGATGTCTGAGATGCTGTGTATTACTGGGGGGTGTTTTGTGATAATAATAATAATAACAATAATAATAATAATAATAATAATAATAATAATAATAATTAGAAGAACTAGAAGAACTAGAAGAAGAAGAAGAAGAAGAAGAAGAAGAAGAAGAAGAAGAAGAAGAAGAAGAAGAACAACAACAACAACAACAACAACAACAACAACAACAACAGGGGAATAGCCTTCTCTGTGGCGGCCCCGACTCTCTGGAACCAACTCCCCCCAGAGATTAGAACTGCCCCTACACTCCCTGCCTTCCGTAAACTCCTTAAAACCCACCTTTGTCGTCAGGCATGGGGGAACTGAAACACCTCCCCCGGGCATGTAAAATGTATGCATGGTATGTTTGTGTGTGTGTGTGTTTGTTAGTAAAATGGGGCTCTTTTTAAATCTTTTTAAATATTTTAAATTATATTTGGATTTGTCATGAATTGCTGTATCTTGCTGTGAGCCGCCCCGAGTCTGCGGAGAGGGGCGGCATACAAATCTAAATAATAAATAAATAAATAAACAACAACAACAACAACGAGTTGGAAAGGACAAGCCCCCTGCTTAGACAGGAAACTACAGCACAAATAGTTTTGCTTGGCTGAGGAACTCTGGGAGTTGAAGTCCACAAGTCTTAAAATTGCCAAGGTTAGAGACTCCTGTTCTAAGGAGATACAGTAGTTTCCATCCCTGATGGAAAGAAATGCTTCCCTTGCTTTTAATCCTGGAGTTTATTCAAGAAAAAAGACAATCTTCAGGCAGGGGAAAAAACAGACAGTCTATCTTTGGGCAGTCAGCCATATCGCAGTGCTGCCTTCTACTGATTTGAAGTGTCAGTGGCAGGCAGGCGATCCCTGGAGAAAAGGGCATTGGGTTTTGACACGGAATCTTCTGCCTCCCAAACAAATTCTGCGTACCAAAAAAAAGAGATTGTATTTCTTCCTCACAAGAGGTGAGCAAGGGAAGTCTTATTAGCATTAAACCATCGGAGCTGCAAAACTCCCGGGAACCACTGGAGAGCAGCAAGGAGTTAGACTTTCGTTACACCATTGCTGCCCTCTAGTGTTCGTTCAGAATATTGCTACTCCTGTTCCAATTTTGCTCCTGAAATAAAGGGTGAAAGGCCATTAGTTCATGGGTCCCTGGTATTTGTCACACTCTGGGTATCAATTGGGAGAAAGACACCCTAGGACAAATTAGGAACCTGGCCATATTCAACACACTTGCCTCCAGAAGTTGTGAATGCTCCAACAATAGAAACATAGAAGATTGATGGCAGAAAAAGACCTCGTGGTCCATCTAGTCTGCCCTTATACTATTTCCTGCATTTTATCTTAGGACTGATCTATGTTTATCCCAGGCATTCAGTTCCTGTGGATTTACCAACCACGTCTGCTTGAAGTTTGTCCCAGGCATCTACTACTCTTTCAGTCAAATTATATTTTCTCACGTTGCTTCTGATCTTTCCCCCAACTAACTTCAGATTGTGCCCCCTTGTTCTTGTCTTCATTTTCCTATTAAAAACACTTCCCTCCTGAACCTTATTTAACCCTTTCACATACAGTAATACCTCGTCTTACAAACCTAATTGGTTCCAGGGGGAGGTTCGTAAGACGAAAAGTTCGTAAGAGGAAACATTGTCTCCCATAGGAAACAATGTAAGATCAATTAATCCATGCAACGAATAAAAAAACGCAAAAAAACACTGCCGCCCGGCTGTCACCTTTTGAAACAGCCGGGGGGAGGGCTTCTCAATGTCCTCCTGAACCCGAACGCCAAACCCGAACTTCTGGGTTTGGCGTTCGGGAGGCCGTCGAGAAGCCCCCGGCTGTTTTAAAAGGTGACAGCCGGGTGGCGGGGCTTCTCAGTGGCCTCCTGAACCCGAACGCCAAACCCGAACTTCCGGGTTCGGCGTTCGGGAGGCTTCCAAGAAGCCCCCGGCTCTTTTAAAAGGTGACAGACGGGCGGCGGGGCTTCTCGGCGACCTTCCGAACGCCGAACACGGAAGTTCGGGTTTGGCATTCGGGTTCAGGAGGACGCTGAGAAGCCCCCCGGCTGTTTTAAAAGGTGACAGCCAGGTGGTGGGGCTTCTCAGCGGCCTCCCGAACCTGAACTTTTGCCGAACTTCCAGGTTCGGCGTTCCAGAGGTTGCCGAGAAGCCCCGTCGCCCAGCTGTCACCTTTTAAAACAGCCGGGGGCTTCTCGGAGGCCTCCCGAACGCTGAACCCAGAAGTTCAGATTTGGCGTTTGGGTTCAGGAGGACGCTGGGAAGGCCCCCGGCTGTTTCAAAAAGTGACAGCCGGGCGGCGCGGCTTTTCAGCGGCTGTGGCGGCGGGTTCGTAAGAAGGAAAAAGTTCGTAAGAAGAGGCAAATATTTCTGAACCCTGGGTTCGAATCTCGGATTGTTTGTAAGATGAGGGGTTCGTATCATGAGGTACCACTGTATTTAAATATTTCGATCGTGTCCCCCCTTTCCCTTCTGTCCTCCAGTCTACACAGATTGAGTTCATGAAGTCTTTCCTGGTAAGTTTTATGCTTAAGACCTTCCACCATTTTTGTAGCCCATCTTTGGATGTAAGGCTTTAAGAAGATTATGGAAGGTTTTGAGAAGATTTTGATCCCAAAACAATTTATGTCCAGGATGCGAGGGGTTTGTAAATATTTTCACAGC
Organism: Erythrolamprus reginae; assembly: GCF_031021105.1. Lineage (NCBI taxonomy): Eukaryota > Metazoa > Chordata > Lepidosauria > Squamata > Dipsadidae > Erythrolamprus > Erythrolamprus reginae. Next base: position 111,370,422 of record NC_091954.1, on the reverse strand, counting down.
CCTCTTTTTGACACGTGCGATATACAGATCCTCAATGGAAGGCTGGTTGTTTTTTCGGCAGTTCTGATTATCCTCCGAAGTCTGTGTCGGTCTTGTTGGTTTGCAGAACCGAATACCAACCAAATAGCAAAACAAATCAGCCAATCCACCCGTTCTGGATTGACCCACGTCTCAAAACTTGCCTTCTCCCCAACCTTTGTTCAGAAGAGCAGCTGAAGGAGGTTTTTCAACTGGAAGGAAACCCACCAATTGTTACACCTTGTTCCATGTTAATGTTATCAGCAGCACCTGCCAGCTTCATTATCAAGGCAAAATAAAGAAGTTGAGACACCGCAAACTGTGCCAACATACTTTTGGTGTCACCTCGAGGACTAGAAGAAAACACATTAAATTGGCTGTCAGAATGTGATCTCAAGGTTGCTTCACCAGCGAGCCTGGGGAAGAGACGAAGACAATCTAGTAGGGACTAAATGCAAGAAGAACTACAATAAGGATATGGAAATGGGAGTTTAGAAAAATCTAAATAATCCAATCCTGAATCCTTTCTGGTCTTTTTGTAGAACTTCAAAAATCTATGCATGAACTTTTTCCAAATTCAATCCAGTTGATAGCAATCCCGAAGTATAATAAATATTTATTGCACAACACACAATCTACTGAAGAGAAGTTCCCCTAGGAAAGACTTCAGCATGAATTATGAAACCTTAGAAGATTACAGTGTTCCCTCGATTTTTGCGGGTTCGAACTTCGCGAATAGTCTCTACCACGGTTTAAAAAAAAATTAATTAAAAAATACTTCGTGGGTTTTTTTTCTATACCACAGTTTTTCCCACCCGATGATGTCATACGTCATTGCCAAACTAATAATTTTTGCAAATAAATAACAAAAAAAAAATATTGTTAATAAATAATTATGTTTATAAATATCAGGACCACTAAGTGTCTTATTCAATGGTAAGTACCAGTAATAAAGGTGAGTAAATGGTTGTTAAGGGAATGGGAAAGGGTAATTTAGGGGTTTAAAGTGTTACGGGAAGGCTTGTGATACTGTCCATAGCCAAAAATGGTGTATTTACTTCCGCATCTCTACTTCGCGGAAATTCGACTTTCGCGGGCGGTCTCGGAACGCATCCCCCGCGAAAATCGAGGGAACACTATACTGTATTTTTGGGAATATAAGATGCACCTTTTTCCTCCCTAAAAGAGGCTGATAATATGGGTGTTTCTCTTTGCGAAGAATGTTTTCCAAGCTCTAAGTCTTTGCAGGTTTTTCTTCATTCTTTATTTGCTCTGAATGAGTTTCTTTCCAGCCCTAACCAGGTGCTAACAATGTTACCAGCTCTTACCAGCTTGCAAGCTCTTTCATTGTTACTCTCTGCAAAGAATGTTTTCCAAGACCTAAATCTTTACAGGTTTTTTCCCATTGCTCTATTTTCTCCGAATGTTTCTTTCCAGGTGTTAATCATGTTCCCAGCTCTTACTGGCTTGCAAGCTCTTTCATTGTTACTCTCTCCAAATAAAGTTTTTTTAAAGCTCTAACCAGGGAATAAAAGAGGCTAGGAGGGTGGGGGCAACTCTGATATCTGGGGGGAGTTGGTTCCAAAGAGTCGGGGCCGCCACAGAGAAGGCTCTTCCCCTGGGTCCCGCCAAATGACATTGTTTAGTTGACGGGACCTGGAGAAGGCCAACTCTGTGGGACCTAACTGCAACAAGTTACAGTCATACAGTCAACATGGGAGGAAATGGGTGATAGGAATGATGAGAAAAACTAGTAGAATAGAAGTGCAGATTTAGTAGAAAGTCTGACAGTGTTGAGAGAATTATTTGTTTAGTAGAGTGATGGCATTCGGAAAAAAACTGTTCTTGTGTCTAGTTGTCTTGGTGTGCAGTCCTCTGTAGCGACGTTTTGAGGGTAGGAGTTGAAACAGTTTGTGTCCAGGATGTGAGGGGTCAGTAAATATTTTCCCCGCCCTCTTTTTGACTTGTGCAGTATATAGGTCCTCAATGGAAGGCAGGTTGGCAGCCATTGTTTTTTCTGCAGTTCTGATTCTCCTCTGAAGTCTGTGTCGGTCCTGTTGGGTTGTAGCACCAAACCAGACAGTTATAGAGGTGCAGATGACAAACCCAATGATTCCTCTGTAGAACTGTATCAGCAGCTCTTTGGGCAGTTTGAGCTTCCTGAACTGGCGCAGAAAGAACATTCTTTGTTGTGCTTTTTTGATCATGTTTTTGATGTTAAGTGACCATGATAGTGGCATAGTGACAAGACACACAGCCGCCATCTTGATGTCTGCGGAAACTTTGGCTGCTCAGAATTGGACGGGGACCTGGTGTTTGAGGCCAACGAACATTACTGACTGAGGTTTCTCACAAATGTGGAAGAGGATTTCACACAACTGTCTGTCCGCAGATATGGAGGAGCCAACACACAGTTTAAATGACCTCCGAGAGTCATCTCCATATAAACCTCCTCCTTACCCAAAGCTCGGATGTTGTGGATCCAAGAAATACTCATTTTATTCTGTCTTCCTGTGTTTACATTTTCTGGTCTGCGGTGAAGACTGCTTCTGCTCTGAGTATGCTCAGGTGACCTATAACATTCCTCTTTGATAGTCTTCTCCACTGGCCAACCCAGCAGATGATGGAAGTCAATAGCAATCTTCAAATACTTGAGGGGCTGCCACAGTGAGGAGGAGGGGGTCACACTGTTTTCCAAAGCACCAGAGGGACAGACAAGGAGCAATGGTTGGAAGCTGTCCAAGGAGAGATTCAACCTAGAAATAAGAAACAACTTTCTGATGATGAGAGCGATCAACTGGTGGAACGGCCTGCCTGCAGAGGTTGTGAATGCCCCAACACTGGAGACCTTCAAGAAGAGAATGAACTGCCATATGTACAGGATGGTATAGGGCAGGGGTAGGTAAAGTTGGCTGTTCTATATGACTTGTGGACTTCAACTCCCAGAATTCCTGAGCCAATCATGCTAGCTCAGGAATTCTGGGAGTTGAAGTCCACATGTCGTGGAAGAGCCAACTTTGCCTACATCTGGTGTAGGGTCACTTGCACCAGCAGGGGGTTGGACTAAAAGACCCACAGGGTCCCTTCCAAAACCAACCAAACAACCAAGCAACCAACCAAACAACAAACCAAACAAACAAACAACAAACAAACAAACAATAAGGAAGGAACAAAGGAACGAATGAAGGAAGGAACGAAGGAAGGAACGAAGGAAAGAACAAAGGAAGGAACGAAGGAACGAAGGAACGAAGGAATGAAGGAACGAATGTAGGAAGGAAGGAAGGAAGGAACGAAGGAACGAAGGAAGGAAGGGAGGAAGGGAGGAACGAAGGAACGAAGGAACGAAGGAACGAAGGAATGAACAAAGGAATGAAGGAACGAAGGAACGACATGAACGAAGGAAGGAATGAAGGAACGAAGGAAGGAGGGAGGGGGAGGGAGGGAAGGATGGAAGGAAAGAAAGAAACTTTGCTCTCTGGATGTTCTTTATTCTTATCTCCACTCCAGTCTGCTCCGGTGTTTTGTTGGTTCTTTGACAAGTCTTGGGAATCTTCCTGTATGGAATTTCATTATGTGACATGTTCTGCCAGATTTAATCCTTGAGACAATCTGGAAGCCCTTCAAACCTTTGCAAAAGTAGAAGTAAACAAGCTGAAGTTCTACCACTAATTTTGGTTTAGTGATAGAATTCACGACTATCCAGCTTTTGGTCACCACATTCTCTAAAGACTGGTGCTGATCCCACATTCCAGAGTCTACAACATGTTCCTTCTAATGATCTCTAAAGTCTGCTCTGCAGTGATCTATGGGAGTTGTAAAGTGGCATTCCAGGAGTCGGGAAATATAGATCCCGTGGGAATTAGAAATGAATGTTTCCAAATTGAACTACAGTAATTGTTCCTAAGGGGCCTTTTTGCAAAGATACATATGTGAATTTTCACAACTAACTATCCTTCTTGGTTTAATTACTCATACTATCTGCAAACAAATGTTTTGTATATGCCATCGATACATCAACTAGATCAGTGTTCCCAACGTTATGAACTTGAAGATCTGTCTATGGAGATTTTCAGTCATCCTGGTCATAGTTGTCTCAAAAGTGTTTTTATGTGTTTTAAAGACAACTGGACTGTTTTTTGGCAAGAGGAAGAAGAAGGAGGGGGAGGAAGAGGGGGGAGGGGAAGAGGAAGAAGATGATGATGAGGAGGAGGAATAGGAGAAGGAGAAAAGGAAGAGGAAGAAGAGGAGGAGGAGGAGGAGGAAGGGGAAAAGGAAGAGGAAGAAGAGGAGAAGGGGGGAAAGGGAAAAGAAAGAGAAAGAGGAAATAGAAGAAGAGGAGGGAGGAGGGGAAGGGGAAGGGGAAGAAGAATTTGTTTCACTTGCGCATCAAGCAAGCCAAATAACTATTGCTCAAATCTCTGAAGTTCCATAGGAAAACCAAAGACTTCAAATTTGTCTTACTTTCCATTTTTATTGTCTATTATTGCTTTGGGGGACTTTCTTTCTTTCTTTCTTTCTTTCTTTCTTTCTTTCTTCCTTTCTTCCTTCCTTCCTTCCTTTCTTTCTTCTTCATCCTTCCTTCCTTCCTTCCTTCCTTTCTTCCTTTCCTTCCTTCTTTCTTTCTTTCTCCTTCCTCCCTTCTTCCTTCCTTCCTTCCTTCCTTCCTTCCTTTCTTCCTTTCTTCCTTCCTCCCCCCCCTCTCTCTCTCTCTCTCTTTCTTTCTTTCTTGCTCTCTCTCTCTATCTCTCTCTCTTTCTTCCTTTTTCTTTTTCTTTTTCTCACCAGGAAAAAAAATCTGAACATGTGTAATCAGGCTGTTTTTGGTAATCCTACTCCCCTTTTCTGTTTCTTGTAACTATAATCTCAGTTGTATCACTCATCGTCCTACTCCCGTCTGCCGAGAAATTGGCAACGCTAACGAGTTCAGTGATATCGAAGCCTCAGTTTTTGCAAGCAGGAATGCAACTTTGTTTCATGGGGTGCATATCAGTAGTAAGTGGCTACCGGTGCGGTAGGCAACTGCGCACCAGTAACAGCTGCCAGATTGGGCAATATGGGCACCACCACCTTTTTTCTCCATTTTTGTTGTATTTTTTGCTTTGTTTGCCTGCACAATGATAACCCCTGCAGTAATTCTGAGGCAAGAAAGGTCGTAAAATGGGGCAGAGCTCACTTAACAAATGTCTCACAGTGACAGGAATTCTGGGATCAATTTTGGTCAGAAATCGAGGATGACCTGTAAATTGCTCCAAAAGAAGGGCTACTACCAACGAGGCCTTGCTGACTGCCAATCTGTCTCGCAATCAATTAATTTAAAGAGGGAATCAGTAAATAAAACAAGAGCACGGACTCAGTAAGAATCGTAACCCAACCTTGAAGGTTTGCTACTTCCAAGACCAAACCAATTAGCGCGTCCCTTGCCCCTCCCAATAATTCTGTTTTGCACTTTAAATTAGCTGACTGGGGCAGCCTAGGATTTTCACGGCTCAGCAAGTTGTGAAACTTTGTAAGGTTATTTTTTCTCTGCATTTATTTATGTGTCAAATTTATGTAGCTGCCCATTCAGAGGTTGTGGGAGCTTGGCTGCATAGCTAGAGGTATAACAAGCAGGAAGAGGGAGATTGTGATCCCCTTATATAGAGCGCTGGTGAGACCACATTTGGAATACTGTGTTCAGTTCTGGAGACCTCACCTACAAAAAGATATTGATAAAACTGAACGGGTCCAAAGACGGGCTACAAGAATGGTGGAAGGTCTTAAGCATAAAACGTATCAGGAAAGACTTCATGGACTCAATCTGTATAGTCTGGAGGACAGAAGGGAAAGGGGGCACATGATCGAAACATTTAAATATGTCAAAGGGTTAAATAAGGTTCAGGAGGGAAGTGTTTTTAATAGGAAAGTGAACACAAGAACAAGGGGACACAGTCTGAAGTTAGTTGGGGGAAAGATCAAAAGCAACGTGAGAAAATATTATTTTACTGAAAGAGTAGTAGATGCTTGGAACAAACTTCCAGCAGACGTGGTTGGTAAATCCACAGTAACTGAATTTAAACATGCCTGGGATAAACATATATCCATTGTAAGATAAAATACAGGAAATAGTATAAGGGCAGACTAGATGGACCATGGGGTCTTTTTCTGCCGTCAGACTTCTATGTTTCTATGTTTCATCACTAGAAGCTTTTAGGACGAGATTGGATTGCCACCTGTCAGAAATAGTGTAGGGCAGTGATGGCGAACCTATGGCACGGGTGCCACAGGTGACACATGGAACCATATTTGCTGGCATGCGAGCCGTTGCCCTAGCTCAGCTCCAATGATAATGATAATGATACTGATAATGATAATGATTAACAACAACAACAACAACAACAATTTATTAGATTTGTATGCCGGCCCTCTCCGAGGACTCGGAGCAGCTCACATCAGCAAAACACAATGTACAAATCTAATGTTAAAAGCAATTTAAACCCCTTCTTATAAAAAACAATCACACAACCTAACGAACCATACATAAAAGAACCATAGTAATGGGTTTTTAGATACTTTTTAAATATTAGATTTGTTTATTATATACAGTTTTATTATTGTTGTTAGCTGCCCCGAGTCTATGGAGAGGGGTGGCATACAAATCTAATAGATAGATAGATAGATAGATAGATAGATAGATAGATAGATAGATAGATAGATAGATAGATAGATAGATAGATAGTAGCTAAGGGGTGGAAGTAAAAAAACCCCAGAAATCGCATGTGCGTCTTCGTGAATCACGCACTGGGTACACTCAACTACACGCTCCCGGCATGTTCCGGTAGGGCTGGGATTGGTAGCCCGCCCTTGATTTCAGCCCACGTGCAATTGTGTGTCTTCCATTCACCAAACAAAAAAAAAAAGGTGGTGTGAGGTTTTGTATAACTTCACGTGGAGAGAAAAATAAAAAAAATAAAAGAGCCGGATGTTCCCAAGGCCTATGATTGCTTATGCATGCAGCTAAAACAGGGTGTGAGTTTTAACATAAACAAAATGAGCAGAAACTTGTGGCTGCTGCAAAATGTACACCTACTTCAATTACATTCTTCACAAATACCAAAAAGCCAAGCCAAGAAACACAAATGTAAACATAACCGGCATACAGAAACACCACTGTGCTTTTCTTTAGGTAGGGAAATTCAAGCAATCACAAGCAGAAAAAAAATGAAAAAGGGAATAACTCTACACGGGCCTCCCATGTATAGATAGTCCTCGACTTACAACCAATTGTTTAGTGAAAGTCCGGAGTTACAACGCCCTTGAAAAAAGTGACTTATATGACGGTTTTTCTCACTGAATGACCATTGCAGCAATCTCATAGAAACATAGAAACATAGAAGACTGACGGCAGAAAAAGACCTCATGATCCATCTAGTCTGCCTTTATACTATTTTTTTGTATTTTATCTTAGGATGGATATACAGTAATAACTCGTCTTACGAACCTAATTGGTTTCCGGGGGAGGTTCGTAAGATGAAAGGTTTGTAAGACGAAACATTGTTTCCCATAGGAAACAATGTAAAATCAATTAATCCGTGCAACGAAAAACCCGCCACTGCCCAGCTGTCGTCTTTTAAAACAGCCGGGGGGGCTTCTCAGCGTCCTCCTGAACATGAACGCCAAACCCGAACTTCCGGGTTCAGCGTTCAGGAGGCCACCGAGAAGCCCCCCGGCTGTTTTAAAAGGTGACAGCCGGGCGGCGGGGCTTCTCAGCGGCCTCCCGAATGCCAAACCCAGACATTTGGCAAAGGTTCGGGTTCGGGAGGCCGCTGAGAAGCCCCACCACCCAGCTGTCACCTTTTAAAACAGCCTGGGGGCTTCTCAGCGTCCTCCTGAACCCGAACGCCAAACCCGAACTTCCGGGTTCGGTGTTCAGGAGGCCGCCGAGAAGCCCCCTGGCTGTTTTAAAAGACGACAGCTGGGTGGCGGGACTTCTTGGCGGCCTCCCGAACGCCGAACCCACGTTTTATAAATTATAGGGATCCGGCGTTATTAAGCAAAACGATACGCAATTCCTTCCTTGCCCCTGTGGACTTAGAATTTTTTTAAAATGTGAAAACCAATGGATTAAAAACAGGCAGTCTATCAATGTCGGCTGTTTTGTCAGGAAATGTACATTTTTGCTGGCTTTATTAAATAGACAGCTCAATATTAATATCTCTGTCACGGCTGAATGTACTAACCTGCTTCTCAGCATCGCTATATTTGGCATGAAGGATCTGGTGATGTGATAGTTTAGAAAAAAGGATGAAAAAGATCTTCGTAGGGTCTAAATCCTCCCCCAATTTCAAAACCTTCAACCTTGCATTATCTACAATAGATCTCCCCCCTTTTCTAAAAGGTCTGTAAGGGGCGTGCATAACTTTGTGCCTATCGTCCCCGCCTTAATGTCTATTTGTCTTTTCTACCTCTGCTTTATACTTATATTATGTTAAACATACTACAATACTATATTTGTATGACAAATAAATAAATAAAAAATGTTGACAGCTACTGTGTCTAGATATTTCAACACCACTGATAACACACTCACTCTCCAAAAAGATCTGGACTTTGTCTCAGACTGGTCTAACACCTGGCAACTTCAAATATCAACCAACAAATGCTCTACCCTCCACATCGGCAAAAAGAATCCAAACTGCACATACGAACTGAATAAACAATCTCTCACTGCTAACCCCCACTCAGTAAAAGACCTTGGAATACTAATATCAAATGACCTAAGTGCTAAAGCCCACTGCAACAATATCGCCAAAAAAGCTTCTAGAGTTGTTAACCTGATCCTACGCAGCTTCTGCTCAGGCAATCTCACTCTACTCACAAGAGCCTACAAAACTTTTGCCAGACCCATCCTAGACTACTGCTCATCTGTCTGGAACCCATACCACATCTCGGACATCAACACCCTTGAAAATGTCCAAAGATATTTCACCAGAAGAGCCTTTCACTCCTGCACTCAAAACAGAATACCCTACGAAAATAGACTAACAATCCTGGGCCTAGAAAGCCTAGAACTTCAGCGCCTAAAACACGATTTGAGTATTGCCCACAAGATCGTATGCTGCAACGTCCTACCGGTCAATGACTACTTCAGCTTCAACCGCAACAACACAAGAGCAGGCAACTGATTCAAACTTATTTATTTATTTATTACTTAGATTTGTATGCCGCCCCTCTCCGAAGACTTGGGGCTGCTCCAAACTTGACTGTAAAAAATATGATTTCAACAATCGAGTTATCGAAGCGTGGAACTCATTGCCGGACTCAATTGTGTCAACCCCTAACCCCCAACATTTCTCCCTTAGACTCTTCACAATTGACCTCTCCAGGTTCCTAAGAGGCCAGTAAGGGGCGTACATAAGTGCACTGGTGTGCCTTTCGTCCCCTGTCCAATTGTCTTTCCTTTCTCTCACTTATCATATATATTTTCTTTCTTTCATATATTCTCTCCTCTAAATTCAGTTTAGCCATATATATATTACTACATGTCTATTTTTCTTCCAATGTATTTGTGTATTGGACAAATGAATAAATAAATAAATAAATAAATAAATAAATATTGACATCTGGAGGGATGTCTAGATGTCAACGTTTAGACCCTATGAAGGTCTTTTAAATCCTACTTCCTAGTTCGAGTTTTACTTTCCTATTTTCTATTCAAGTACACTGGCAAACCCTATATCGGAGATAGGGTGAGCTTCGAATGCGTGATAGCTCACCAAGTTAATAGTTTCTAGACAGGGGTGGGCAGCAGGCAGGATGGGGTGGAACACAGTTCCACGGGTGGAAATGAAGCTGTGTGCCCAGCTCCAGCTGACCATCACCCCCTCCCATCCTCCTCTTCCTCAGAAAGCGGCAGGGAGACCAGCACTGGCAGGAGTTGCAGGGGGGCCATTTCCTCCCCCCTCTTTTTTCAATAGCTGATCGGCACCCATTTGCCTAGCTACCCAGCCTGAGGCAGGGGGGGTGCGACCCAGGAATGAGAGCGCGGGAAACACGAAACAAATGGTCACCCCAGAGAGCGACACTTGATGATTGCTCAAGCCACTCCCACCTGGTCACACAGCCAGCAAGCCACTCCTACCCAGTCACGTGACCATCAAGCCACACCCACAAAATAAGGCACACCCACAGTGTGGCAGTAAACATTTTGGCTGCCCATTATGGTTTCTAGAGCGAAACAGGCAAAGATTATTTTTGTCCTGTTATATTCTTATAGTAATTCTATTAAACCTGACAATTAAAAAAAATAAAAACTAATACAGACTTAATAAAAGAAAAAAAATGAAGGTGCAGAAAAAATAGACAAACGGAGAACAAAAAAATTAGTATTAGAATATAATAAAGAAAAGAAACATATTGTTGTGGTTAGCTCTGGGCCAGCTCCTGCCCCAAGGACTGTGGGGGTGGATGTGAGTGAGTCCTCCCAAGTGTCAAAGGCCAGTTTTATTGCCGACTGCTTCTGGCAGTGAAGTATCATCAGAAGCAGGGAGTGATTGTGAAGTGCGACCCTCAGAGAGGGGCTTGGCAGGCAGCCCAGGAGGAAGCCATTCCTCCTCCTCCTTATCTTCACTGGACTCTGATGAGGAAGCAGTTATAGACCCACGCATGTGAAGAGCCATGAATAGAAGAGAGCAGCTACGGAGGTATTCCAAGAGAGAAGAGAGTTCACCTGTGGTTGGGTGTGGTTCAAGTAATTAGGGCTGCTGTTAAATGGGCAGCCTGCCGGCCTCTCAGTGTGGAAGATTATATGTTCGTGATTGTGGATTTACCTTGACTCTTCGGATTCTCCAAGGCCCCTGTGCTTTGACATCAGGACTTTGAACGTAAATCATAGTTAACCATGTGAGTTAAACAAAGTCTGAAGGAGAGTAGCTGTGACGACTTCACAGCTACTGGTTAATTGCTTTGAGGTTTTTATTTTTGTTATTTCATTCCCTTCAAGTCTGTTTGTTTTACACATGAGCCCTTTGACTACAACAAGAGGGTTTTGCTTCTATTTTTCTGTGGATAAATAAAGTATTGTTGACTTTTCCCGTGTGTGTCTGTTTTGGCTACTTTTGCATTTAATTAGAGGCTCGTGCCAAGAGCCGGCAGAACACATATAAAGAAATGACTCCTCTCTTCATAGTATAACTACATTCGTAACTTACTATTCTTAAAATAACACAAATGATCTTTTATTCTGTTCTAGACCACTTATTTATATAGAAATCCATAAAATTGGAGAAGGGAATGCGCAGGAATGAAAAACAAGATGGCGGCCAGTGTGCAATTCAGGGATGTGTCCAGTTGGCCTTCACTGTTGGTTCAGCAAGTGGAGGCAAATTCCCACTAGAACTGGTCCGAATTAGCAGGAACCCACCTCTGGGAGGGGGGATGGGTGAACAGTGGGCGAGTATGTGTGTGCCTGCCACTTACATAGCCCAGTTCTGAATGGGCCGCAGCCCGGTACCAGGCTGCAGCCCAAGGATTGGGGATCCCTGCCATAATCCCTGCCTCATGTTGTAACCGGAACAGTTTGGAACTGTACGCACTCAAACCGTAGAAATGGTGGTAGACTTTAGGAGAAACCCTTCCACCTCTCACAATACTAGACAACACAGTATCAACAGTAGAGACTTTCAAATTTCTAGGTTCTATCATATCTCAAGACCTAAAATGGTCACCTAACATCAAAAGCATCATCAAAAAAGCTCAACAAAGAATGTTCTTTCTGCACCAACTCAGGAAGCTCAAACTGCCCAAGGAGCTGCTGATCCAGTTCTACAGAGGAATCATTGAGTCTGTCATCTGCACCTCTATAACTGTCTGGTTTGGTGCTGCAACCCAACGAGACCGACACAGACTTCAGAGGAGAATCAGAACTGCAGAAAAAAACAATCGCTTCCAACCTGCCTTCCATTGAGGACCTGTATACTGCACGAGTCAAAAAAAGGGCTGTGAAAATATTTACTGACCCCTCGCATCCTGGATATAAACTGTTTCAACTTCTACCCTCAAAATGTCGCTACAGAGCGCTGCACACTAAGACAACTAGACACAAGAACAGTTTTTTCCCCAAATGCCATCACTCTACGAAACAAATAATTCCCTCAACACTATCAAACTATTTACTAAGTCTGCACTACTATTACTACTAGTTTTTTCCCATCATTCCTATCCCCCATTTCCTCCCACTTATGATTACTCTATATGACTGTAACTTTACTAAGTCTACATTTCTGCTTCTACTCATTTTTTCTCATCATTCCTATCATCCTTTTCCTCCCACTTAGGACTGTAGGACTGTAACTTGTTGCTTGTATGTATCCTTAAGATTTTTATTGATATTGATTGTTTCCTCATTACTTATTTGACCCCTATGACAATCATTAAGTGTTGTACCTCATGATTCTTGACAAATGTATATTTTTCTTTTATGTATGCTGAGAGCATCTGCACCAAAGACAATGAGTCTTCAGAGAGGGGCGGCATACAAATCTAAATAATAATAATAATAATAATAATAATAATAATAATAATAATAATAATAATAATAATAATAATAATTCCTTGTGTGTGCAATCACACTTGGCCAATAAAAATTCTATTCCGTTCCGTTCCGTTCCATTCCATTCCATTCCATTCCATTCCATATTTTATTTTATTTTATTTTATTTTATTTTATTTTATTTTATTTTATTTTATTTTATTTTATTTTATTTTATTTTATTTTATTTTATTTTATTTTATTTTATTTTATTTTATTTTATTTTATTTTATTTTATTTTATTTTATTTTATTTTATTTTATTTTATTTTATTTTATTTTATTTTATTTTATTTTATTTTATTTTATTTTATTTTATTTTATTTTATTTTATTTTATTTTATTTTATTTTATTTTATTTTATTATTTTATTTTATTTTATTTTATTATTTTATTATTTTATTTTATTTTATTTTATTATTCTATTCTATTCTATTCTTCCATTCCATAGTTCTAATTGTAATTGTAATTGTAATTCTATTCTATTCTATTCTATTCTATTAGGAATATTCCTTTCCTGGTGTAACCTGGGTGTAACCCTACACAAACAGCCACCCTCCCAAATCAAAGCCTTTTTCCTCAATGTGCACGCAGACAAACCAGCATCCTATCTCTGACTTCCTGATCTTGGCAGCAGGATGTGGAGAAACAGCCCACCACTCCTGTTCGACTGGAACTCATCCTTGTCGAATGAAGGCTTATTTGCTCGGCAATGAAAACATCACCTTCGCATACCTCAGCCTGAAAACACACCCTGTTGCCTTGAGTCACACTCCTGCTCGCCTTTGTGAAGGTGTCAGCTACAGACACAAACACTCGACACACCTACACAACCCAGAGCAGGAAGCATTCCTCGGTTTCTCTCTTCCACACATCCGCACCAGCAATTTCTCACCAGTATGTTATGTTTCGAGCCTTTCCTCTTCATGTGTGTGTGTGTGTGTGTGTATTTCTCTTGCCCCCCACCCTCTTTGTACTCTGCAGTGTCCAATGCACAAGCTAGAAGTTGAGTGGGACCGTCAACCTGCCCCATCTGGTTCTTGAGAAAGAATGAGTCAAGGGAGTTGGAGCAGAGTTTCACCGAGTTTTATTTTATTTATTTATTTATTTATTCATTTGTCCAATACACAAATACATAGGAAGAAAAAAAGACATGTGGTAATATATATAAGGGTAAAAGTGAACTTAGAGGAGAGGATATATGAAAGGAAGAGAATATATATGATAGGTGAAAGAGAGGAAAGACAATTGGACAGGGGACGAAAGGCACACCAGTGCACTTATGTACGCCCCTTACTGGCCTCTTAGGAACCTGGAGAGGTCAATCGTGGAGAGTCTAAGGGAGAAATGTTGGGGGTTAGGGGTTGAGTCCCATGCTTCGACAACTCGATTGTTAAAGTCACATGTTTTACAGTCAAGTTTGGAGCGGTTCGTATTAAGTTTGAATCTGTTGCGTGCTCTTGTTGTTGCGGTTGAAGCTGAAGTAGTCATTGACTGGTAGGACGTTGTAGCATATGATCTTGTGGGCAATACTCAAATCGTGTTTTAGGCGCCGCAGTTCTAAGCTTTCAAGACCCAGGATAGATAGTCTATTTTTGTAGGGTATTCTGTTTTGAGTGGAGGAGTGAAGGGCTCTTCTGGTGAAATATCTTTGGACATTTTCAAGGGTGTTGATGTCTGAGATGTGGTATGGGTTCCAGACAGATGAGCAGTAGTTGTAGAGTTTTCTTTTTGAAATCAAGAATGTGTCTCTTTGCCTCCTTCTCCCAGGGCCTCTTGCATTGTCCCCCAGTTTAGAAACTTCACTGGGGGCCAAGAGGCATTGAACACGGATCTATATCACATGTCTTAAAGGTGACACACCACAAAATTTTGGGCGATGCTGAATCACTGTTCATCAAACACATTGGCAGATTCGTGAAAGCGCAACCTGTTTTCTTACAACTTTTGGAGAATTCTAACAACCAAAGTCAATGGGGGAAAGCCAGGTTCTGTTAACAGCTTCATCATGACTGCTTAATAATTGCAGTGATTTGCTTAACAATGGTGGCCAGAGAATGTCATAAAATGGGACCAAACTCACTTAACAACTGCCTTGCTTAATAATATAAATGTTTGTTTCTGTTATGATTTTAAATCGAGGACTTACTTATAAAATAAAACAGGCAGGGAAGGGGGAGGAGGTGGAGGAGGAGGAAGAAGAAGACAAAGAAGAAGAAGAAGAAGAAGAGGAGGAGGAGGAGGAAGAGGAAGGAAGGAGGAAGGAAGAAGGAGGAAGAAGAGGAGAAGAAGAAGAAGAAGAGGAGGAGGAGGAGGAGAAGGAGGAGGAGAAGGAGAAGAAGAAGAAGAACAAGAAGAACAAGAAGAACAAGAAGAACAAGAAGAGAGGGATGTTCAATTTTTGGGGAGGGGGGTAATTTATTTTTTACTGTTTTTTGTCTTTAAACATCATGTTGTTTTTACACTACATACAAATCTCACACATAGTTATTTACATATCTATTTACAATACTTCATATGTTTCCATTGTCCCATGTCTTGGTCTTTTTTCCACATTGTCTCACAGTCTCTCTCTCTCTCTTTTAATCCAGTTGTACCATTTAATCCATACCTTATAATAATCCCAACCATTTTGTCCTTTTAATTCTATTGTCAATTTGTCCATTTCTGCACACCTGTATATTTTATCAATCGATACATTTTCCAATGGAATTTTGTCGTCTTTCCAATATCGGGCAGAAGCAATTCTTGCTGCCGTGATAATACGTAATGATAGATATAGTATATCCCTTGGTTGTTATTTTCTTATTATGCCTAATAGATTAGATTAGATTAGATTTATTGGATTTATATGCTGCACCTCTCCGCAAACTAGGGGCGGCTCACAACAATAATAAAAACAGTCCACCAATCTAATTACAATTTTAAATTAAAAATTCATAAAAGAATTCCAAACTGTATTCTATTTGTCTTTCTGCAACCAATCCCGAATCTTTTTCTTAGTATTTTTTTCCTTCCGGACAAAACTACCACATATGAAAGAAGGGACCTCCGTCTTTTTTACATTTTCAACCAGCCGAAGGGATGTCCAGTTCTAACATAAATGATCTCTTTGTTCCCTCTTTCAAACCAATATTCACCTCCATCCAGAATGTGGACTTTGCTGTCTTCAAAAGAGTGACATTTGTCTTTCTTTTTTTTAAATAGTTTTTATTTAAATTCTTTAAAAACATAACAAAAAAATAAACATACATTTACAAAATACAAAAAGAAAAAGGAAAAAAATGAAACAAAAACACCACAACATCACCATAACAAATAACAATCAACGTATACTTTACATCAGGGAAAATGTAATTAAATATTTCCTATTCTGGTAAAAAATATAAAATCCAGTATCCACTATTAATCATTTTGGTTATCCATATTCTATTAAGAGTAGTTTATTTTCTAGCTGCCTTCACTCTTTATTAAGTATTTAATTTCCTAAAGATCTTTATTTCCATATATCTATTACGCCTATATCATACCAAATTTGTTATACCAATAAAGAAATAAGCAAATTAATTGTTATTGTCGTAGTTTAATTTAAACTTTCCTTCCTTCTCTTGAACCAATCGTAAAAAGAGTTCCAAATGTTATAGTAAATGAGGTCTTCTTTATTATTTAATTTGAGAGTTAATGCATCTGCTTCTGCGCTATCTATAATTTTTTAAAAGATCAGCGAGTCGACATTTGTCTTTCAAGGGCAGAGGGACTGCCAAACCTTGTCCTAATAGGTTTGTTCTGCAATGTTGTGCCATGCTTTTGCGAAGTGGTTGTTGTGTTTCTCCACCGTATAGATCTGCACATGTGTCACTGCATTGTATTACATTGTATTACTCAATTGCAGAACTTCTAGATACAGTCTCTGCAATTCCTGGCTCTCGGTACGATGATAGATGTCTTCTGCTGGCAACTTCACAAGAGTGAAAGATTACTCACGAAGACTCTGTGCCAATAGGTTGAGATTTTGGGCTCCAAGGACTCCGGCTATATTCGAGAGCTGAGTCAATTCTTTCTTCCCTTCTTTTTTTCCCCCCCTTGGCTCAAGTAGGCTGTATATGAAATGGCAGTCAAATTAATCTTTTTATTGTTTGCAACTCAAACCGAACGATGGAAGGGAATTACAGAAAGGAAGCTGGGACTCTCTCCATCCATCCATCAGCGGGATAACTCTATGAAAACTGAGTAGAAGGAAACCAAATTTGGTATTGTGGGAAAAGCTGGGGAGAGAAGGATCAGGTTCAAAAAAAAAAAGGGGGGGGGGGTTCGTTCCAGAAAGGAACTTTTAAGAATTAAATTAAATTCTCCCCCCTCCCTCATCAATCCCACATTGGGAGGAGCAGGTGGGTAACAGCTCAGAGCAAAGTAAATGCAACTCTGGTATGTTTTACAAACGCCAGAATATAGGGGAAGAGCAGAAATATACACATACATGCCAGGGCAAGGGTTTTTTTAATTTAATTTTGTTTATTTATTTATCTCTCAATCAGGGGTGTCCAACCTTGGCAACTTTTAAGACTTGTGGACTTCAACTTTATTTTATTTTATTTATTTGTTTTGTCAAATACAAATATTGGTGGTATACAAAGATTTAACAATGTTTATATAGAATAGAATAGAATAGAATAGAATTTTTATTGGCCAAGTGTGATTGGACACACAAGGAATTTGTCTTGGTGCATATGCTCTCAGTGTACATAAAATAAAATATACATTTGTCAAGAATCATGTGGTACAACACTTAATGATTGTCATAGGGGTCAAATAAGCAATGAAGAAGCAATATTAATAAAAATACATGATATTAGTAAAAGAGAAACATTAGGACAGGGGATGGAAGGCACGCTGGTGCACTTATGCACGCCCCTTGCTGACCTCTTAGGAATCGGGAGAGGTCAACAGTGGATAGTCTAAGGGTAAGGTTTTGGAGGTTTGGTGATGATACTACAGAGTCTGGTAGTGAGTTCCATGCATCAACTACTCGGTTACTAAAGACGTATTTCCTGCAGTCGAGTTTGGAGCAGTTTACTTTAAGTTTGTATCCTGTGTGCTCGTGTGTTGTTGTGGTTGAAGCTGGTTGCTGCTTCTGCCGCTAACAGTGCACTCTGTGTGCATCTCCAGTGTGGGTGCACATGTGTCCGAGGAGATTTTGCTTCTGTGCATGCGCAGGAAGAAATTTTTTTGCAAGGGGATGCTCTCAAGATGCGGCAATGTTTTTGATCCTGTGCATGCTCAGGAGCAAAAAAAAAAGCCGAAATATCATGCGTGCATGTGTCTCCTCGCAAGATTTTGCTTCCTTGTTGCTCATGCACAAGGAAAAATCTCGCTCGGACACGCACACATGCTGGAGATGTAAAGCTGCGTGTGCAGCTCAATCTTCCCTACCAATGCGATGGTATCAGCCACACCGGTAGGGACTCGTTATCGATACATGCACACACCCACACATAGTATGTTGAGTTTGTGACTCAGGAAAAACAAAATGAAGACCTCCGAATGAGGTTAGCCAAATCCTCAGAAAGGGATTAGCACAAATTCCTTAAGCCAAATTCGTAATGCGCCTCCTTTCTCCTATTTTCCCACAAGAGTAGCAACCCTGCCATGTGGGCTGGGCTGAAAGACGCTGACTGTCTCAAAGTCACCCAGGCAGCTTTCACGTCTAAGGGGCGGAATAGAACTCACCATCTGTTGTTTGTTTGTTTGTTTATTTGTTTGTTTGTATGTTTGTTTATTGGATTTGTATGCCGCCCCTCTCCGTGGACTCGGGGCAGTTCACAACAAAAAAGGAATACATAATAAAACAATTTGATCCAATTAATAATAAATAAAAAACTTTAAAAACATCCTAAAAATTAAAAGATTCAGTTAACATTTACTCAATCAATAATTTATTCTAAACACATTCGTTGGTCAGGGTGAGGAGATCTAATGACCCCAGGTCTGGCTGCAAAGATGAGAGTGGGGGCGGTGCAAATCTCTGGGGGTAGCTGATTCCAGGGGCCGGAGCCCCCAAAGAGAAGGCTCTTCCCCTAGGCCCCACCAGCCGACATTGTCTGGTTGACGGGACCCTGAGAAGGCCAACTGTGTGGGACCTCACCGGGCACTGGGATTCATGCAGTACCCTAGGGAAAGCAAGTAGGACGCTTGGCTGCATAGCTAGTGGTATAACAAGCAGGAAGAGGGAGATTGTGATCCTGCTGAATAGAGTGCTGGTGAGACCCCATTTGGAATAATACTGTGCCCAGTTCTGGAGACCTCACCTACAAAAAGATATGGACAAAATTGAACAGGTCCAAAGACAGGTTACAAAAATGGTGGAAGGTCTTAAACATAAAACTGAACAGGAAAGACTTCATGGACTCAATCTGTCTAGTCTGGAGGACAGAAGGGAAAGGGGGGACATGATTGAAACATTTAAATATGTTAAAGGGTTAAATAAGGTTCAGGAGGGGTGTTTTTAATAGGAAAGTGAACACAAGAACAAGGGTCCACAATCTGAGGTTAGTTGGGGGAAAGATCAAAAGCAACGTGAGAAAATATTATTTTACTGAAAGAGTAGTTGATGCTTGGAACAAACTTCCAGCAGACGTGGTTGGTAAATCCACAGTAACTGAAATGAAAAATGCCTGGGATAAACATATATCCATCCTAAGATAAAATAGAGGAAATAGTATAAGGGCAGACTAGATGGACCATGAGATCTTTTTCTGCCGTCAATCTTCTATGTTTCTATATGCGTAGACACTAGATAGTATTCCAAATACGAAACCCAGGTAGTACAGCTATGGTATTACTATTTATCCTTCTTATTATCTTCTTCACTTCCCTGTTTTATCGGCATTACGATTGTGATTTATCATCGCAATTCTGGTTGCCTTGCACGTATGCCAAGAGCTTCTTCACTGGAAACAAATCCTTTTTTTGTGTGTCTAATGACGCTTGGCCAAATAAGGTATTCAATTCAATTCAATTCAAGGATGAGGGCAGCAGGGGGGGGGGGAGAGAAATGGGCTTTGGGGAGTCATTCAGGGATGTGAGTCAAGGTTGAAGACTTTCAGAGAAAAAAAAACACACAGCAATTGACTCACTGGCCAAGCGGAGCCGAAGACGGATGGTCCCATCATGCCTGTGAATGGAGAAGTCACCTGAAGTTCAGCAGAAGTCAACCTGGGTCTCCTCCAGTCGGGGAAACTGTTGTGCAAGAGTCATAAAGGCTGCACGAGAACATCGGCTGCCTGTAGTTGTCACAATAGGCTGACCTCCTTCTCTGATCAAAAACAGCCAGTGTGGGCTGAGTTTTGTGCAAGAGGAGGATCGATACACGTCGCCCTCAATTTACGACCACAATGGAGTCCAAAATTTCTGTCGCTAACTGAGACAGTTGTGAAAGGAGTGTTGCCCGATTTTATGGTCTTTCTTGCCACCAGTGTAGGGTTTCCTGCCTGAGCAGGGGGCTGGGCTAGACCAGGGGTAGGCAAAGTTGGCTCTTCTATGTCTTGTGGACTTCAACTCCCAGAATTCCTGAGCTAATCATGCTTGCTCAGGAATTCTGGGAGTTGAAGTCCACATGTCGTAGAAGCAGGGGTGGACTACTGCCCGGATGGGGGGGAACGCAGTGGGGTAGCAAAAATGGAGCTCCACCCCAGAGCACCCAATTTTGCACTGAAAGATGTAGAAAGAAAATGCAGGGCGTCCTGCATAAGCCACGTCCACAGTGTGGTAGTAAAAATTTGGGTAGCCCTTCACTGCATAGAAGAGCCCACTTTACCTACCCCTGGGCTAGAAGATCTTCAAGGTCCCTTCCAACTCTTCTGTTCTGTTCTATTTTATACCACTCCACTCCATTCCATTCTATGCCACTCCCCTCCCCTCCCCTCCTTTCCTTTCCTTTCCTTTCCTTTCCCTTGCCCTCCAGTCTATTCCACTCCACTCCACTCCTTTCCATTCCATTCCATTCCATTCCATTCCATTCTAATGTCAGATTTCCAAGTAATACACCCATAGCAAACACTTCAGCGTTGACATCTCCTCTCCTCTTCTCTCCTCTTCCCTTCTCTTCTCCTCTTCGCTTCCCATCTCTTCCCTTCCCTTCTCTTCTCCTCTCCTCTTCTCTTCCCTTCACTTCTCTTCCCTTCCCTTCCCTCCTCTTCTCTTCCCTTCTCTTCTCCTCTTCCCTTCTCTTCTCTTCCCTTCCCTCCTCTCCCCTTCTCTTCTCTTCTCCTCTTCCCTTTCCTTCTCTTCTCTTCTCCTCTCCTCTCCTCTCCTTTTCCCTTCCCTTCTCTCCTCTTCCCTCTCCTCCACTCCCTTCTCATCTCCTCTCTGCCCTTCTTGTCCTATCCTGTCTTCCAACCCATTTTCTCTGTTTTTACAGTTTATACCATAAACTAATCTGTTTGCTGACTTTACGTAGCACCCTAAACTATAGGCAAGCAAACTAAATACAGATTGTTACTGTAAATAAAAATGGTGTTAACATATATTAAATACTAATATATTAAACCTCAAAGTCCTCTGTTGACAGTGCATTATTATATTTAACTTAAAGAAATTCCCCAAATACTTCCAGCCTCTTATAAAGAATCGCATTAAGCAAGTTCAGGTGCCCCACACTGAATGTTGGTTGGAAACCAGCTAGGGAAGTCTCAAATGGGGATCACATGACCCTGGGAGACTATTATCTGTTGGTTTGCCAAGTGCGTGAATTTTGATCACATGACCATGGGGGGGGGGATGCAACAACTGTGATAAGAGTGTGGAACGGTTGCAAGTCACTTTTTCCAAGGCCCTCCTAACTTCAAGCAGTCACTAAACAAACGGCTGTAAGTTTTCTACTTGTACAGAAAGCAAGTTCTTAGCTAAATTATGCACTGCTTAAAAAATAAAGGGAACACTTAAACAACACAATAGAACTCCAAGTAAATCAAACTTCTGTGAAATTAAACTGTCCACTTAGGAAGCAACACCGACCGACCATCATTTTCACATGTCGTTGTGCACATTCAACTTTGAGTGCCAAAAAAACAGCACAATGGCAAACCAGAAGTGCATTTTTCCCAACTTCCAGTTTGTCTGTTGGGCAATTTTTTTCATCTATCAATAGTGTTGGGAGAACCAAACTTGAAAAGTTCGGGCTCATGCCAAACTTTGCAGTGTTTGGCATGCTGAACCCGAACTTTTAAAAAAGTTTGGGTAAAGTTCGGGTTCGCCGTTCGGGTCGAACGCCGCAAAACGCCGCCGCTCGGGAGGAGAGTGGGGAATCCCATTGTGGAATTTCCCACCTCCCTTTGCTTGTGGCTCTGCAAGCAAAAGGTGGTGGGGAATCCCACGATGGGATTCCGGGGGTGGGGCTTTGACGTCACAGAGACTACTTCCTGGCCAGCTGAATTGGGGAGGAAGGAGTCTCTGTGATGTCAAAGGCCCGCCCCCGGAATCCCCTCATGGGATTTCCCACTTCCTTTTGCTTGCAGAGCCGCTGCGGCATCCTTTTCTGTAAAAATAATTTAATAGTTCATTTTTTACAGAAAAGGATGGTGCAGTGGCTCTGCTGCTGTTCAGATTTGGGTAAAGTTCGGGTTCGGGTTTGGCGAATTCACACGAACGTCACGGCAAAGTTCGGGTGAGTTCGCCGAACCCGAACTTCGTTGGGTTTGCCCAACACTATCTACCAGGCTTCAGAAAGGCCTGTGCCCATGCGTGGGGGGGAGGGTTGAGCATACCAACACCCCCCCACACACAAACTCCTTTTGGCACGTGAACCAAAAACGTTCTGCCATCACTGCACTAGGCAATGCTAAACACAAGGATGATAGTCAAATGATAAGTAATCATTATCTTCGTGCAACTATAATTACAGAAGGACCATCCCAGGAAGATTTTGGCAAGAATGTTTAAAGGAACAAGTAGACTTCCCCCTAACAACAGCACTCTCTTTCTCCGTTCCTCAGAAGTCCCTTAAAGCCAGGTTTGCATTCCTAACCACTTTTGCTATTTGGAAATATACTGCTCAAAATAAATAAATAAAGGGAACACTCAAAGAACACATCCTAGATCTGAATGATAAGCAAAATTTATTTATTTATTTTATTTTGTCCAATACACAATAATACACAATGAAGGTTATAGAGGTATAACCCACCTTTTCTATCCCATGCATGATTTTATACACTTCGATTAAGTCACCCTTTAAACGCCGTCTTTAAAGGGTGAAGAGACCAACCTGGTTTCATAAAGGAGGGGCTCCATTTCCTTGATCATTCTTGTTGCCCTTTTTTGCACCTTTTCCAGTTCTATTATATCCTCCTTGAGGTGCGGTGACCAGAACTGTACACAGGACTCCAAGTGTGGTCTCACCATCGATTTGTACAGAGTCAATACACTTACCGACTTATTATTTTCGATTCCCTTCCTAATCATGCCAAGCATGGAATTTACTTTTTTTTACTGCTGCTGCGCACTGGGTTGACATCTTCATTGACTTGTCCACCAAAACCCCAAGATCCCTTTCTTGGGTTGTCTCAGAAAGCTTGGTCCCCATCAGTTGGTAGGTATAATTGGGGTTCTTTGCCTGATGTGCATAACTTTGCACTTGTTTTGGTTGAAATGCATTTGCCACTTTGTTGCCCACTCACTCAATTTCAAGGGATCCTTCTGGAGCTTCTAGAAGAAGAAGAAGCAATGGGTGGAAATTAAACAAGGAGAGAAGCAACTTAGAACTAATGAGAAAATTCCTGACAGTTAGAACAATTGATCCGTGGAACAGCTTGCCTCCAGAAGTTGTGAATGCTCCAACACTGAAAGTTTTTAAGAAAATGTTGGATAACCAGCTGTCTGAAGTGGTGTAGGGTTTCCTGCCTAAGCAGGAGGTTGGACTAGAAGACCTCCAAGGTCCCTTCCAACTCTGTTATTCTGTTATTCTTCAGCTTAAAGAGATCGGTCTGTAATTTTGAACTAGACTGGGATCTCCCTTTTTAAAGATGAGGATGACAGCAGCTAGTGACCATAGGTTGGGTAAGGAGCTGGTCCTCAAGGACTTTTCAAAGATTTTTCAAAGAAGAGACCTCTAAGGTCTTTTTCAACTCTGTTACAAACAGTCCTGTGTCTTTAAAAGCCGTTCTGTAAAAAAGGCAGAGTTTGTCCTTTTTTTCCCCCTTGTGTTCCTGGCATAACCATGAAATGATGAATGCGTTCAAAAATTTAAAGTGATTTTTATCTTATCTGTGTTTTTTTTTCTTGCAAGTGCTGCATTTCGGAGGAGCCATTTTAAAGCCACTGACAGCACAAGCCTATACAAGTTGAAGAAGGAAAAAAACCACCATCCAGACTTGGGAGCTTAGATAACAGGCTGAAACTGGGCTGGCTGAAAAGCGAGCGGCTCTCTGCTTGCGTAATAAACTGGGTTAGTTTCAAGTCAACCCTGGTTAGCTTGATTTGTGGCTTTGAGGGCCACACAATGCCAACCCAGTTGATTCATCTGAGGTTTAAGGTATTGTGCAAATCATGAAAAAAGGGTTAAATCCCTAACCGGGTGAGTCATATTGTGTGAATGGAGCTTATTCTTCATTAAATGGGCCTTGGATTGTAGCCTTAAGTCACTCAATTGTGTCAACTGACAATAAGACCCAGCAGAGGAAAAATAGGTGGGTCTTTACTAAACAGGTAATTAATATAAAATGGTCTTCTCACACCTGTGTTTGGACTAAAACTCCCAGGCCTTCAATAATCCTGGCTAAATTGTAACTAAAATATTTCTTTTCAATGTTTTGTTTTTTAAAGGAGTCATTTAAAGTAGCGTTCATCACCTGGTCTTGTGCAATGAAAACCTTAGTTGTTCTACGCCAGCAATTCAAGATTTCATCTTCTCAGCAGTGGTGGGTTGCTACCGGTACACACCGGTTTGGGTGAACTGATACTAGTGGTGGTGTGAAGCTACTCCCACCTGCTTGGACGCCATCAAAAATGCTCTGTGCATGCACACTTCTGTCCCCGAACCAGTAGCACAGGTATGTGAAACCCACTATTGATTCTCAGGTCTGCTATCCTGAACCAAATCCTCACCAACAGGTAGGAATTGGTCCAGGAAGTAAAGGTGATGGGCAAGCCAAGGGAGGGAGGGAGGAGGAAGGGAGGGAAAGAGAGAGGGGAGGGAGGAAGGAAGCAGGGTGGGAGGGAGGGAGGGAGGGAGGAAGGAGAGGAAGGAGGGAGGGAGGAAGCAAGGGGAAAGGAGTGGAGAGAAGGAGGGAGGAAGGAAAGAAGGAAGGAAGGAAGGAAGGAGAGGAAGGAGGAAGGGAGGGAGGGGGAAGGGGTGGAGAGAAGGAGGGAGGGAGGGAGAGAGGGAGAAGGAAGGAAGGAGGGAGGGAGGGGAAAGAGGTGGAGAGAAGGAGGGAGGAAGGAAGGGAGGAAGGAGGGTGGGAGGGAGGGCAAGAGGGAGGGAGGAAGGAAGAAAGGAAGGAGAGGAAGGAAGGAGGGAGGGAGGGGGAAGGGGTGGGGAGAAGGAGGGAGGGAGGGGGAAGGGGTGGGGAGAAGGAGGGAGGGAGGGGGAAGGGATGGGGAGAAGGAGGGAGGAAGGAAGGAGGGAGGAAGAAGGGAGGGATGAGGAAGGAAGGAAGAAAGGAAAGAAAGAAAGAAAGAAAAAAAGAAAAAAAGAAAGAAAGAAAATAACTAGGGAATGCGGAGAAGCAAAGAACCTCACTGAAACACACCGGCTTGCATGTCCCTGTGTGTGATTTTGCTACCTTCACAGGTGCAGGAGGGCACTCGATCTCGTGCTCGCATTCCTGATTTAGGTTGATGTCACAGGAACTAAAAACATGAATATGTATATATGTTTTTTAAAGATTCAAAAACACAATAAAAATAAAATAAACATCTTGTTTCAAACAGCAATGTCCTGCTTGTCTGAATTACTTGTTTGTATTTTTTTTTAAATCGTTTTTTTTAAAAAACCTTTTTTTTGGAACATTATATTTTAACTTTTTTTGGAATAAAATTATGGTGAGAAATCTCCAAACAGCACAAGTCTTTTTTTAAAAAAAATCTCCAAGGATTTCAGGGCCTCCAGTATATAGTGAAATATCAACTAACCATTGAAGTCAGGGGGGACATGATCGAAACATTTAAATATATTAAAGGGTT
Source organism: Erythrolamprus reginae (assembly GCF_031021105.1). Classification (NCBI taxonomy): domain Eukaryota; kingdom Metazoa; phylum Chordata; class Lepidosauria; order Squamata; family Dipsadidae; genus Erythrolamprus; species Erythrolamprus reginae. Next base: position 111,344,664 of record NC_091954.1, on the reverse strand, counting down.
AAATAAGGTCCAGGAGGGAAGTGTTTTTAATAGGAAAGTGAACACAAGAACAAGGGGACACAATCTGAAGTTAGTTGGGGGAAAGATCAAAAGCAACATGAGAAAATATTATTTTACTGAAAGAGCAGTAGATGCTTGGAATAAACTTCCAGCAGACGTGGTTGGTCAATCCACAGGAAATGAATTTAAACATGCCTGGGATAAACATAGATCCACCCTAAGATAAAATACAGAAAGTAGTATAAGGGCAGACTAGATGGACCATGAGGTCTTTTTCTGCCGTCAGACTTCTATGTTTCTATGTTTCTAAGTCATTTCAAAAAGAGCTGGAACTATCTTTAAAATTGCCCCAGAGAAGATGCCACTGGAACACTTAAATACAGCCAGCCCACAGGATGCTAAATGCAAAGATGAGTAGAAGAAGAAGAAGCAGTTATCACTTCTGAGGCTTCTTAGCTGGTGATCTTCCCAAGTGGGTGGGGGGGAGGAGGAATCTTGGAAGATGTCCATGGAGAATTGGAGGTAGGTTCTTTGTAATCCTTGTAAAATACAAGAATGGGTAACAATGAGAGGAGTGGGTGGGTCTTTTTTTTTGGCACTTTAAGACCACCCAAGAATACAGAGGGTATCTCTGGTGGTCTGACACTGGAAAACAAGCTGGGAATGTTTCACTTTTTCATTTTTAATTTTGGGGGTCTGGGGAAATCTGCTTTTAAGTGTACAGTAGGTACAGTATGTTGCATCCAAGATTTATAAATTGGTTTTAGTAACAGAATAACAAAGCTCTAACATTCCTCGGAGCTCTTTTAATTCAACATTCCTGCATCAGGAGACCCTCTACAACTTCAGAAAAATTGTTGTCCAATTTCTTCTTAAAACCTTCTAGTAATGGAGCCCCCACAACATCTGGAGGCAAGTTGTTCTGCTTGTTAATTGATCTCACTGTAAGGAATTTTCTCCGTAGTTCCAGGTTGCATCCCTTCTTGATTGATCAGGGATCAGTCCTAGGCCCAGTACTCTTTATTTATTTATTTATTTATTTATTTATTTTATTTATTAGATTTGTATGCTGCCCCTCTCTGAAGATCTAGACGAGGGAACAGAGGGGGAATTAATTAAATCCGCAGATGATACCAAGCTGGCGGGAATGGCCAACACCCCAGAGGATAGGCACAGGATACAGAAAGATCTAAACAGACTTGTAAAATGAACAAAATTAAGTTCAATGTAGAGAAAAGTAAAATCCTGCACCTAGGCAAAAAAACCCCCAAAACATGCATACAAACTGGGCGAAACCGCACTCACCATAAGTGACTGTGAAAGGGATCTTGGAGTCTTGGTGGATAACCAGCTAAACATGGGCCAGCAATGTGCAGCAGCGTCTAAAAAAGCCAACACAATCCTAAGCTGCATGAACAGGGGGATACACTCCAAGACCAGAGAGGTAATAATACCACTCTATAAGGCCCTGGTCAGACTGCACCTGGAGTATTGCATCCAGTTCTGGTCACCACACTTCAAAAGAGATATAGAGACTCTGGAAAGGGTGCAGAAAAGAGCAACTAAAATGATAAGGGGACTAGAGACCAGGCCATTCGAGGAAAGGTTGACGGAACTAGGCATGGATAGTTTAGCAAAAAGAAGGGCCAGAGGGGACATGATAGCTGTATACAGGTACTTAAGGGGATGCCACGGAGGGGAGGGGGTCACACTATTTTCCAGGGCACCAAAGGGCCGGACGAGGAACAACGGTTGGAAGCTAACCAAGGAGAGATTCAACCTGGAGATAAGGAAGAACTTCCTGATGGTGAGAGCAATCAACCAGTGGAACAGCCTGCCAGCGGAGGTTGTCAACTCCCCAACTTTGGACATTTTCAAGAGGAGATTGGACTGCCATTTGGCTGGGGTGCTGTAGGGTTTCCTGTGTAAGCAGGGGGTTGGACTTGATGACCTGTAAGGTCCCTTTCAACTCTAATAATAATAATAATAATAATAATAATAATAATAATAATAATAATAATATTCATCCATTGCTTCTTATCCAGCCTTCGTAAAGCTGTAGATTAGATCGAGGGTATCCAATCTTGCCAACTTTCATATTATTGGAATTCAGTTCCCATAATTCCCCAGCCAGGTGGCTGGGGAATTCTGGGAGTTGAAGTACACACTAGACTAGATCACCTGTTAGAATATTCAATTTAGTAGCTGGATTAGTAATTGTTCGATGGGCAAGAACACAAACGTATAGTTGATTAGTTGGAGAGTGCTGATTCATGCATGAGGCAATCTGAGCTATGATTGGTTGTTGTGACGTAAAGGGGGAGTTTCTTTATTTCCTGCCTTTTTCTTCTGGTGCTCTGTATACTGTTTGATTTACCTCACGATGTTCCTGACTATCTTGCTTGCTCTAAACATACATGCTAAATATATTCATTTATACAAAACTACAAGTTGGTGTCAAAAAAAGAGGAAATCCCTTCATTAAAAAGTGTATATTAAATGCATTGTTAGGATATTTTTTTGTGAATGTTTAATGTAACAAAGAAATATCATTTATTATTATTTTGTGTATTATTATGATTCTGTGTTTTTTGCTGCTTATGTTGTTTTGTACTGTATGTTGGAGAAAAAAAATTAAAAAATTATACTCCAATTTTGTGTCCGTGTCTCCGACTTTCAGTTGGACAGCTACTACGCAATTACTTGACTTCCCCGTATGCCAACCTCAGCCATAACCTCAGATTGCTCAGGCAATCTCACACTACTCACAAGAGCCTACAAAACTTTTGCCAGACCCATCCTAGACTACTGCTCATCTGTCTGGAACCCATACCACATCTCAGACATCAACACCCTTGAAAATGTCCAAAGATATTTCACCAGAAGTGCCCTTCACTCCTCCACTCGAAACAGAATATCCTACGAAAATAGACTAACAATCCTGGGCCTAGAAAGCCTAGAACTGCGGTGCCTAAAACATGATTTGAGAATTGCCCACAAGATCATATGCTGCAACGTCCTACCGGTCAATGACTACTTCAGCTTCAACCGCAACAACACAAGAGCACGCAACAGATCCAAACTTAATACGAACCGCTCCAAACTTGACTGTAAAAAATATGATTTCAACAATCGAGTTATCGAAGCGTGGAACTCATTACCGGACTCAATTGTGTCAACCCCTAATCCCCAATATTTCTCCCTTAGACTCTCCACGATTGACCTCTCCAGATTCCTAAGAGGCCAGTAAGGGGTGTACATAAGTGCACTGGTGTGCCTTTCGTCCCCTGTCCAATTGTCTTCCCTTTCTCTCACTTATCATATATATTTTCTTTCTTTCATATATCCTCTCCTCTAAGTTCACTTTTACCCTTATATATATATATTACTACATGTCTATTTTTCTTCCTATGTATTTATGTACTGGACAAATGAATAAGTAAGTAAGTAAGTAAGTAAGTAAGTAAGTAAGTAAGTAAGTAAGTAAGTAAGTAAGTAAGTAAGTAAGTAAGTAAATAAACAAAGAAACAAACAAACAAACAAATAAATAAATAAATAAAAAATAATAAGTGGTAAGCATGGACTTCAATTCCCAGAATTCCCCAGCCGGCGGTAGCTGAGGTTAAGAAACATTCAACTGGATGGAGAATATATATATCTTTTAAAGAAACATGAAAGACGCAACGTGAAACAATTTTTTCATTGCGACTAAGAAAAGGGCCAATTACCAGCAGCCACCAAGGGCCTGTAGGACAAGCAAACACAATTAGGAAGGCCCCCTTGACTTTCCCCTTTCAATTTCCAAAGGGGGGGCCATGAATGGATCAGGGTGGAAACATTGTGAAACCCAATTTGTAAGGACTTCTGTGTCTTCTCTCCACTTCCAGCCTCCACATGAGCAAGCCGAGCTGCGGTCGGAGTCGGGCTCATTTTGCAACAAAGATGGCCTTCAATTGCTTTAATTGTCCTTCCTTCTTTTTTTTTTGCACACCCCCCCTCAGGGGAAACCTTGGTAACTGCCGTTCTGGCTGTGCAGGATGGGAAGACGAGGAGCGGGAAGATCGGCAATTGAAATTTCTCAGCCCTTTTGCCAAACTGCAGCTTTCTGGATTCGTTGGGAAAAATGCCAGGGCAATTAAGCTGGCATGTCAATCTGTAGCACAGATTGAATTATATTGCCTCTCTTTTTTAAAAAAAGAATTCTTTCCAGGGAAATATCTGGGAAAAAGCAAAGGGGCCGTATTTTACCTAATTGTTTCCAGTGCTTCAGAAAGGAGGCAAAGTGCTCCCAAGACTTGGCAACTCCTTCGGTGGGTCTTCAATTAGGACTCCATAAGATGTTATTAAAGGGTTTAATCAATGCAGAGGTGCATCTTATCATTGTCTGCTTTAAAGTCGGTCCTCCTGAAAGATGCCCATCTCTTAGAAACATAGAAACATAGAAGTCTGACGCCAGAAAAAGACCTCATGGTCCATCTAGTCTGCCCTTATACTATTTTCTGTATTTTATCTTAGGATGGATATATGTTTATCCCAGGCATGTTTAAATTCAGTTACTGTGGATTTATCTACCACGTCTGCTGGACGTTTGTTCCAAGGATCTACTACTCTTTCAGTAAAATAATATTTTCTCATGTTGCTTTTGATCTTTCCCCCAACTAACTTCAGATTGTGTCCCCTTGTTCTTGTGTTCACTTTCCTATTAAACACACTTCCCTCCTGGACCTTATTTAACCCTTTGACATATTTAAATGTTTCGATCATGTCCCCCTTTTTCCTTCTGTCCTCCAGACTATACAGATTGAGTTCATGAAGTCTTTCCTGATACGTTTTATGCTTAAGACCTTCCACCATTCTTGTCGCCCATCTTTGGACATGTTCAATTTTGTCAATATCTTTTTTGTAGGTGAGGTCTCTAGAACTGAGCACAGTATTCCAAATCTCTTGCATCTTGAGGACCAGAAAACAGACTGGTATTGTAGACTTATTCATCGGCAGGTTTTTGTTGTTTTGACTTAACGATTCCCATCCCACAGACTGCATTAAAAGTCTCCCCGCCACGACGGATGACATTTCTGGCTTTGCGCCTGCATGTCTGTCAAAAGTTGTGAGAAATGACTTTTTTTTTTCCCTAATAAGCTGTTCTGGAAGATTGGATGTTGTCTGAGTGGAGGTATCAAAAAGAGCACTGTCCTGGGATTTGATACAGCATGGGCTCGTCACAATGGCATTTTCCCATGCTCCTGGATCAGCTTGGTAATATATAACCAGTCGAGCAAGTAGCGTCCCATGAAAACCCAAGGATCTTTTCTCAAGGAGCAAAGGCGGAAGGCTGGAATATATAATTAGCATAGCACACCCTCCGGAAATAATATGGGAATTGCTGCGTCTTCAGAATTTTTTTTTTCCCCTAGTATGAACGAGAAGGCCTGATTCACCCTTGTGACCAGGTTGGATTTGGACCAACTGCAAAAGTTTGGCTGTAATTTTCATGAATAATAATAATAATGACAATAGATTATGTTCTGTCTGGGTCCCCCCAGAAGCCAACACCAACCAAAAAGAGTATCCAGACACACTGGTAAAAAGCAAAGGCAGTTTATATAAGTCCAAGCAAATACAGTTCTTACAGACAGGAACACTCTGAAGCTTCACAGAGGTTTCATGAAGGCCAGGCCATAAAACAGGATTCTTGCTGGCAAAAACAACGCTGGAGATAATCAAACCCACGCCTCCCCCAAGTCTTCCAGACTTCTAGGCCACAAGCCAAGATCAGAGACGCCAAGAATAGAAGCAAGGTCACAGGACTCCCAGTTGATAACTCTCCACAAGACTGTAAGGGCGGGCCTGCCTTTTCAACCCTGCTGAGGAGAACCACACCCAAACCCAGCTGTTGCCAATTCAGGGATGTAAATACCTTTCTAATTGGCCCCGTCTTTGAGCTGCACGTCGCTGCCTCATGTCTATTATAGCCTGTCAGGAAGTTTCTCCTTAGTTCTAAGTTGCTTCTCTCCTTGTTTAGTTTCCACCCATGGCTTCTTACTCTACCCTCAGATGCTCTGGAGAATAGGTTGAGTCCCTCTTAATATTGATCATTTCTTCATTGCTTATTTGACCCCTGTGACAATCATTAAGTGTTGTACCACATGATTCTTGACAAATGTATCTTTTTCTTTTATGTACACTGAGAGCATCTGCACCAAGACAAAATCCTTGTGTGTCCAATCACACCTGACCAATAAAGAATTCTATTCTATTCTATTCTATTCTATTCTTTGTGGCAACCCCTGAGATATTGGAACACTGCTATCATGTCTCCTCTAGTCCTTCTTTTCCATTTCCAATTCCTGCAACCGTTCTTCATATGTTTGTTCTTCTCTGAACTCTTTTTGCATCATGGCAACCGAAATTGAATGCAGTACAGTAGTCCCTCACCTATCGCTGGTGTTACGTTCCAGACCTGGCCGCGATAGGTGAAATCCGCGATGGGGAATTTATCGACTGATAGTACTTATTTAAGTATTTATATTGTAATTGTTTGGTAAGTTTTCATTGTTTTAAGTGTTTATCAACCCTTCCCACACAATATTTATTTTAGATACAGTATTTAAATACAGTATTTACAATTTTAGACATATTTTTTTTGAAAAACCTGCCGATCGAGTTCGGCGGGCTGTTTAAATCTGCCGATCGACTTCCTCAGAAACCCGCGAACCAGCGAAGATACGCGAATGATTTTTCTCATTAATATTTCTTGAAAACCCGCGATGAAGTGAAGCCGCAGTAGGTGAAGCGCGGTATAGCGAGGGACTACTGTATTCCAAGTGTGGCCTTACCAAGGCTTTATAAAGTGGTATTAACACTTCAAGTGATTCTACCCTTCTGTTAATGCAGCCTAGAACTGTGTTGGCTTTTTTGGCAGCTGCTGCACACGGCTGGCTCATATTTAAGTAGTTGTCCACTAGATTTAGATTAGATTTAGATTTATTGGATTTATATGCCGCCCCTTTCCTTTGACTCGGGGCGGCTCACAACAATGGTAAACAATACATAGTAACAAATCTAATATTTAGCAATCTAAATTACAGTTTTAAGTTAAAAAATCCAAAAGAACCCCAATATATATAAAAAACAAGCACACAATTGAATCATACACAAAAACTACATGGGCAAGGGGGAGATGTTTCAATTCCCCCATGCCTGATGGCAGAGGTGGGTTTTAAGGAGTTTCCGAAAGGCAAGGAGGGTGGGGGCAATCCTAATCTCTGGGGGAAGCTGGTTCCAGAGGGTCAGAGCCACCACAGAGAAGGCTCTTCCCCTGGGTCCCGCCAGACGACATTGTTTAGTTGATGGGACCCGGAGAAGGCCAACTCTGTGGGACCTAACTAGGTCTTCAAGATGCCTCTCACAGTTGCTACTGTTGAGCAACGTACCACATATACTGTACCTGCGCATTTTGTTTTTCTTGCCTAAATGTAGAACCTTACTTTTTTCATCAATGAGCTTCATTTTGTTACAGAGCGCCCATTGTTCCAGCTCGTAGCCCACCTCTGGCTCATTAAAAGCTTTTTAGTGACCGTTTGAAATCATAACAGCATTGGGGGAAAAAGGCATTTTTAACATCACCGCTGCAGCATCACTGTGGTCATGCCATTGAAATTTGGACGCTTGGCAACTGGCTGTATTTATGACAATTGCAATGTCCTAAGGTTATGTGACCTTTTGCGACTTTCTGACATGAAAAGTCAATGGGGAAACCTGCAAATATTACTAACAGCCATGTTACTAACTTAAGAACTGTAGCAATTCACTTAGCAGCTGTGGCAAGAAAGGTTCTTAAAATGGGGCAACACTTACTTAACAGAAATTTTGGCCTTGGTTTTAGTCATGAGTAATGTTGGGCGACCCGAACCAGCACAATTCGGGTCTGTACCGAATTTTGTGGTGTTCGGCATGGTGGACCCGAACCCGAACTTTTTTGAAAATTTGTGCTCCCGTTCGGCATTCGTGCCGAACACCGCGAAAGCCACCGCCCGGCTGTCATCTGCTGAGAAGAGGAGGTGACAGCGGAGGAAGACGAACACCAGGGAGCTGTCAGCCGGTCGGGAGGATGGGAGGGAGTCACAAAAGGAACTGGGGAATCCCTCCCACGAAGCGATTCTGGGGGCGGAGCTTTGACGTCACATATACCAGCAGGTTGCTAAGGACGCCAAGGTGATCACTTCCTGGATTCCATGGAATCCAAGAAGTCATCACCTTGGCGTCCTTAGCAACCTACCAGTATACGTGATGTCAAAGTTCCGCCCCCGGAATCTCTTCGTGGGAGGGATTCCCCAGCTCCTTCAAAGGGAGGTCTTTTCACGTAAAAATAAACGTTGTTATTTTTACGAAAAAGGACGCCGCAGCGGCGCTGCAAGGAAAGGGCGGTCCTTATTTTTACATGAAATGACCTCCCTTTGCTTGCAATGCCACTGCGGCATTCTTTTTTGTAAAAAGTAAAATAAATTAAAAATTTAAAAAATTGTAAAAATAAAAAACGAAGGGATTCCGGGGGCAGAGCTTTGATGTCACGTAGTGTTCAGAGTTCGAGTTTGGGTTCGGTTCGGGTTCGGCCGAACTTTGCGTGAAGTTCATCCGAACTTGCCAAACCCAAACACCATTGGGTTCGCCCATCACTAGTCATGAGTCAAGAATTGCCTGCATTGCTATTTTTAAGCATTGCTTATCTGGAGAAAAATACAACAAAACTTTACTGCCACAGGATCAATCAAGTCCAGCAACTTCCTTGGCTATAACTTCCCATATAAAGAAGTGGTTAAATGCAGTTAACAACTTGCATCCTGAAAATTGATTCTTCTGGGCAACCACTGAAGCTTCCTTGATGGACTCTTCCGAATTATGAAATTTATAAGCCTCTCTACTGCAAAATGTCTTTATTTAAGGGACAAATCCATGGTTTGATTTAAGGGACAAATTTATTTAAGGAACAACCTCTGAGATATTGGAACACTGCTATCATGTCTCCCCTGGTCCTTCTCATCAAACTAGCCAGGCATGGCTAGTTTGATGAGGACCAGGGGAGACAGGATAGCAGTGTTCCAATATCCCAGGGGCTGCCACAAAGAAGAGGGAGTCAAACTATTCTCCAAAGCACCTGAGGGTAGAACAAGAAGCAATGGGTGGAAACTAAACAAGGAGAGAAGTAACTTAGAACTAAGGAGAAATTTGCAGACAGTCAGAACAGTTAATCAGTGGAACAGCTTGCCTCCAGAACTTGTGAATGCCCCAACACTGGAAGTTTTTAAGCAGATGTTGGATAACCATCTGTCTGAAGTAGTGTAGGTTTCCTGCCTAAAGAGGGGGTTGGACTAGAAGATCTCCAAGTCCCTTCCAACTCTGTTGTTGTTGTTGTTGTTGTTGTTGTTGTTGTTCTTCTTCTTCTTCTTCTTCTTCTTCTTCTTATTATTATTATTATTATTATTATTATTATTATTATTCTGCATGAATCCCAGTGGCCGATTAGGTCCCACAGAGTTGGCCTTCTCCGGTTTCCTGTTGACTAAGCAATGTCATCTGGCAGGGCCCAAGGGAAGAGCCTTCTCTGTGGCGGCCCCAGCACGCTGTAACCAACTCCCCCTGGAGATCAGAACTGCCCCCACCCTCCTTGCTTTTCGTAAGTTGTTGAAAACTCACTTGTGCCGCCAGGCATGGGGAAATTGACACCTCCCCTAACTACTTGGTTTATGTATGGTTTGATTGGGTTGTGTGATTATTTTATTATAAGGGTTTTAAATTGTGGTTTAAACATTGGATTTGTACATTGTTTATGATTGTTGTGAGCCGCCCTGAGCTTTTGGAGAGGGGTGGCAATAAAAATCAAATGAATGAATGAATGAATGAATGAATGAATGAATAGAATAGAATAAATTAGAATTGAAGTGAAGTGAAGTGAAGTGAAATGAAATGAAATGAAATGAAATAAAATAATAAAAAAATAAAAAAAATAAAAAAATAAAAAAAAAATAAAATAAAAATAAAAAATAAAAAAATAAAATAAAATAATAAAGTAAAATAATAATTAATATAATATAATATAATATAATATAATATAATATAATATAATATAATATAATATAATATAATATAATATAATATAATATAATATAATATAATATAATATAATATAATATAATATAATATAATATAATATAATATAATATAATATAATATAATATAATATAATATAATATAATATAATATAATATAATATAATATAATATAATATAATATAATATAATATAATATAATATAATATAATATAATATAATATAATATAATATAATATAATATAACATAACATAACATAACATAACATAATATAAATATATTATTAGTTTTATTTTTCTTTCTTCGTTAGCCAGGATCAACCATAGCTAAATCTTCAGAAAGCAGGAGGATTTGTGTATTGCCTGGCACAAATGTCCATGCAGACCCCTCTTCTTCAAATTCCTGAGCTTATGTGCTTTGTTTGACGGCAAACGTGTGTGCGTGTGAGAGAGAGCTGTATATTAGGGCATTGAACATTCAAGACTTAACGCCCAAGCTGCTGATAAAACTGTGCGGCTCCTGTTCCTTCTTGTCCTGTTGCTGAAATTGTAACCGAGATTAGCTTTGCATTATCTCTGGCATACTTTGTATTTTAAACTCCGCTTCTTCCTCTCGACATTCCTAGACCAAAAGTGCAATCAATCACTGGAAGGATAACAACAGCCAGCGGCATTCGCTCCGCACTGATTTTTTAAAACATATTTTTGGGAAGGTGGGGGAGAGATGAGCCAGAGTTAAAAGGAGCCAATGGAGTAATGGACTGATGAGCCTCACATATGCACTGTCAGACTTGGGGAATGGGGAGGGGGGGTCGCAGCCCTGCTCTGCCCTTGGAGTAAAAGGTGGGTTGGGGGAAACCCCAGATTGTCCCCGAGGTCAGATTCCATGTCCGTGGCTGAGTGAAAAAGAAAGATGCTGCGGTTAGAGGTGGGAGGGAAGGCCAAGAGGTGACCCCGCAAGATGGATCGGGCATGGCTTTGACCAGGTATTTCCCCCGCTCACTATCCCCCTCCCTAGGGAAGAGGTTCCATTAACACAGTAGTATTCACCAAAGACAGACCAGGGAAACAGAGGGGTATAGAGGGAGGGAGGCAGCATCCAGATCACATTTCATGCAATTTTCAAGTCTGGGATCAGAGCTCTAGTTTAGTTTTTGACTGTCTTTCCTTTATGTATGTATGTATGCATGTATATATGTATGTATGTATGTATGTATGTATCCTTTTATTAAAATGTCTACGAGACAAGATAAAAGAACTCATAAAAATGAACATAAATAAAGGAGAAAAAGGGAAAGAAAGGGCTATGACTGCAAAAGGAAAGGGAAAGGAAAGAAAAAAAGGAAAGGAAAGGAAGAAGAGAAAGGAAAGAAAAGAAAAGGGAAAGGAAAGAGAAAGGGAACGGGAAAGAAAAGGAAAAAAGGAAAGGGAGGAAAGAGAAAGAAAAGAGGAGAGGAAAGGAAAAAGGAAAGGAAAGGAAGAAGAGAAAGGAAAGGAAAGGGAAAGAAAAGAAAAAAGGAAAGGAAAGGGAAAGAGAAAGAGAAAGAAAAGAGGAAACGAAAGGAGAAAAGGAAAGGAAGAAGAGAAAGGAAAGGGAAGGGAAATAAAAGGAAAAATAAAAGGGAAGGGAAAGGGGGAAAAAGAAAAAAAGGAAAGGAAAGGGAAAGAAAAAGAGAAAAAAAGAGGAAAGGAAAGGGAAAAAAGGAAAGGAAAGGGTGGAAGAAAGAGAACAAAAGAAGGGAAGAAAGAAAAAAATGGGAAAATAAAAAAGGAAAAGAAGGAGAAAGAAAGAAAGAAAGACCCCCAAAGTGCCTTTCAACGCTATTATTCTATAAATCTGTAAAGTACAAAGAAGGCAGTTTTGATTTTCTTTACTGGGAGTAAAACCTCTAAGGTTACAACAGAACTCATTCCCCCCCATAATCTATCCTGTCTTACCATTAAAGCCATAAATCCTAACTTCATTTTGTTTTGTGTTTCACATAAAAACAAAGGGGCTTATTTTCAGCAACAGGCGTAGATGGAGTCTTTTCTCTGATCAAAGAAGTCGATTTAGTCATCTCGGCAAATTGCATCATCTCCAACCATCCCTCCATTGTGGATGGTACCGATTTTTTTCTTTTTTTCATGCTTTTAAGCATCTTCCTTGTTTTTACCTGGAAGGGGGGGAGGTTCCTCTTGTTTTTTTATCTTCCTGAAGATACACTTGAGATGCTTTGGGGCAATTAAGACTTGGCCTTGGTTTGAATAGCACATTTTAAATCCAGCCTGTCGACGTCCTCACACCACACCGTGGCATCCCACTGACCTTTGGGCTTCGCCGGACATCAATTTTGTGCCTTCTGCGTGGAATGTAACAGCCTCCAAACCGGAAATCCCCTCCTTTTTGCTTTCCTCTCCAGGGGGATGGGAAGGGACGGGAAAACAGCTTCTTTTACACAGGCAGGACCTGGTTTTAAAATCAGTAGTCTCTCAGAAATTGCCTTGTCATCTCAAATATAGTTATGATAGCTTCCTATCCCCCTCTTGTCCTCCTCTTCCTCCTCCACCCCTTTCTCCTCCTCCTGTTTCTCCTCCTCCTTCCTCTTCCTTCATCTTTTCCTCCTTCTCCTTCCCCTCCTCCTCCTCCTCCATCTCTTTCTCCTCCTGCTGTTTCTCCTCCTTTTCCTTCTCCTTCCGTCCTCCCTTCCTCCTTGCTCCTTCCTCTTCCTTCATCCCTTACTGCTCATCCTGTTTCTCCTCCTTTCCTCCTTCCTTCTCTTCCTCCTCCACTCCCTCCTCCTTTACTTCTTCTTCTTCCTACTCCTCCTCTTCTTCATCATCACCGTCTTTTTTTTTCTCCTCCTCCTCCTCCTCCTCCTCTTCTTCTTCATCTTTTTCTTTTTCTTCCTCCTCCTCCTCTTCTTCTTCCTCTTCTTTGTCTTTTTCCTCCTCCTCTCCCTCCTCCTTCTTTTCTTCTTCTTCTTCTTCTTCTTTTTCCTCCCCCTCCCCTCCTCCTCCTCCTCTTCTTCTTCGTCTTCTTCGTCTTCTTCGTCTTCTTCCTCTTCTTCTTCTTTCTCTTCTCTTCCTCCTCCTCCTCCTTTTCTTCTTCTTCTTCTTCTTCCTCCTCCTCCTCCTCCTCCTCCTCCTCCTCCTCTCCCCTTCATCTATCACTTCAGAGAAGTTTAATAAATAGACAATGACTGGGCATATTAGACCTTTTGCTAACAAAATGTTGGGGACATGAAATTGGGAGACCCAGATTTCCGAGTGGCCTCCTTGGAATAGCCCGTTCCAAATGCAGGGAGGGAAGGAGAGGATGCAGTCAGCGCTTGTTAAGGAACAAACAAGCCTGGATTCAAACAGGAACTACAGATAAGACACTAAATCTCAGAAGAGGAGAGAGTAGTAATTAAGATTAATGTTCTTGCGGGGTGGATTCATCCCAGAAACAAACAGGTGCCATTCAGCTATAAAAACAAGGGATTTGCTAAAAGGAAAAAGAAGCTGTTGCTTTTTGCTTTACTCCAAGAGGGAACTTTTCTAAAGTGCTTAAGAAGCAAAACTGAACTGGGAAAACTAAAGACAGAGGGGGGGAAGCGCTCCAAATTGAGAGCGGAAAAAGGGGGCAGAATATGTCAGAAAAAATAAGTCTTTAAAATGTTAAAGAGCACAGAGATTGGAAAGAGATGTAAAAGGTGTTTCAGCCAAGCAGGTATTTTGATAGACAAGAGCAATCCAGCTTTACGGGCTATGAAAAAGATATAAGGTGATGTTACTGTAAAAGCAACAGTGAGCCAACTTAACTATTGAAGTGCAGAAATGGATTTCAAAGAGAACTTGGAAACTGGCAGGAAGGAAGACGGATCAGCGCCACATTCAGTCCCTATAATCTATTATTTACATTCTCCAACCTGGTTATCTGGTTTCTAACCTGCCTGCATGTCATAATTCTACAATACGCCTGAGCATGGAGTTAGCGGAAGCTATTGTGCTTCAAACGTACAAAAAAGAGGATGCAACTTTTTAATAAAACGATTCCAATACAATAATGGAAAGATTTGGGGGGATCTATTAAATTTACACCAAGCTATAACTTACGGGGAAAATTAAGAAAGAACCCCAATTATACCTACCAACTGTTGGGTACCAAGCTTTCTGAGACAACCCAAAAAGGGATCTTGGGGTTTTCATGGACAGCTCAATGAAAATGTCAACCCAGTGCACAGCAGAAGTAAAAAAAGCAAATCCCATGCGTGGCATGATTAGGAAGGGAATCTGCCTTTGATTTTGGCTACCAATGTTTCAGAGATTTCGGAAGCTTTGACGGCTTTCAGGAAATCCTGTAGAGTGGCATCTTCATCAACGAGGTATTTCTTTTGAAGAGTAATGTTGTTCATGCCGAAAATTAACTGGTCAACCAATTGTTCTTCTGGATCCTTGAATTTACACTTGGCCAGGATGGTAAGTGTTGTGATTCCGTTTGAGGCCCCTCAGGGAACGGCTGATCCTCTGCCGGCTTCCTGCTCAGAGGGGGAGGATGAGGAACAGGAGGTTCAGGCAGACGGGGAGGAGGAATCTCAGGCTGAGGGAGAGGGAGGACAGCCAGAGTCCCCCGAGAGGGAGCTCTCCCCAGCAAGCAGCCTGGATTCCTTAGATGAAAATGCACAAGCAATAATCGATCTCCGGCAGAGAAGAGCAACACAACGAAGGGGACAATTAGCCAGGTACTTTCAGCACTAAAGAGGCAACAGCTGGGTTTGGGTGTGGTGCTGTCTGGAAAGGCTGAAAAGGCAGACCCACCCTTCCTGGCTTGTGGAGTATTATCTTTGGGAGTCCTGGGACCTGGCTGTGATCTTTGGCGTCTTGGAATTCTGGTTTGTGACTTTGAATACTGAAACCTTGGGGGAAAAAGGTGTGGGTCTTATTCTCTACAGTGGTGGGTGTGCCAGCAAGAAGTCTGCTGTATTGTCTGGCCATCAGGACTCTGCTGTGAAGTCTCATAACCTGCCTGTTGGGAAGTACAGGTTTTTCTCTGTGTTTATTTTTCAAACTATAAAGTGCTTTTGCTTTTACCAGCGTGTCTGGCTGCTTTTTCCAGTTGGTGTTGAAGTCTGGGGGCACCCAGACAGAACAGAACGTAGGCGAGTGGCAAAGTCGTTGGTCGATTCGCCTTCAGATTGGCGCATCAGTGCAAATTGGTGGCGGTAAACTTGAACAGGAGTTGGCTGAAAGTGTGCGGCAAGCTTGGTTTGAAGAGTGGACCAAGCAATGGTTTCCAAAGTATCTGGGTCGACCAGAGTGGACGCTAAGCTATAAATTGCCGGTCTGCAATAATTTAAAAATATAGCTCGCTTTCTGTCGTCTTCTGCATCCTGCAGGCTACTCGCTTGTAAGAAAATCCAAAATTTGGACATGTACGATGTCCAGGACTCCCTAAACCGGCCGCTGGGATTCGTGCAGCAGAAGGCGGTCCCGGAGATATTCTGGTATGATGCCGTGAAGGCCTTTATAGGCCATAACCAACACTGTTGCAGTGTCCTGGGATCATACGACCTTCTAATAAGCAAAGTCAATGGAGAAGCCAGATTCACTTAACAACCATGGGAAGGAAGGTCACGAAATGGGGCAAAACGAATGTTTCACTTAACAACAGAAATTTGGGATGGAATTGCAGTCTACCTTTGCAAGGGGCTCGATTTTGGTTCATCATAATTTTGGTGGCAACTTGTTATATAAGATTAATCTTATTATGTGAATGCAGCCCAAGTCTTTGAGTGCTTTGGAATTATGATTAATGCCCCAATAATCCCATCAGAGATTAAAGATTTTTTTTAACCCACTTTTTCCTTTTTCTTTCCCCCTGGTTTTTTATTTTTTTGTTGAAAAGCCAAAAGTACAAGCAGCGGAGAAGAGCACAATACAAAAATACAAAAAATACAAAATACAAAAATACAAAAGAATACAGCTCATCTGTTTGGAACTCATACCGCATCTCAGACATTAACACCCTCGAAAATGTCCAGGGATACTTCACCAGAAGAGCCCTGCATTCCTCCTCCCGTAACAGAATACCGTGTGAAACTAGACTTACAATCCTGGGCCTAGAAAGCGTAGAACTAAGATGCCTTAAGATTATATGCTACAACGTCCTGCCTGAAAACTACTACTTCAGCTTCAACCACAACAACACAAGAGCACATAACAGATTCAAGCTCAACATTAACCGCTCCAAACTTGACTGTAAAAAATACGACTTTAGTAATAGAGTTGTTGAAGCGTGGAACTCATTACCGGACTCCGTGGTATCATCCCCTAACCCCCAACACTTTACCCTTAGACTGTCCACAATTGACCTCTCCAGATTCCTAAGAGGTCAGTAAGGGGTGTGCATAAGTGCACTAGAGTGCCTTCCATCCCCTGTCCTATAATCTCTCCTATATCCCATATATCTTCTCTTCCATCTCTATATCTTTCTTCTATTCTCTCATCGATTTATTTTATCCTATATTCTCTCTTTTATTCTTTCTCTAATTCTATTTCCTAAAAGGAGTCCTCTATTACCTTCATTGTGTATTATTGTGTATTGAACAAAATAAATAAATAAACAATCAGCTCACAAACCATGGCACCCTTGGTGTAAGCAGTAGGTTTTACAAGAATAGAAGATTTTCTTGTTTTCATTGTGGAAATACATTGCAACAGCTTAGCTTCCTCAAGCAATCAGCAGCTCTTCCTCAGTGACCGCTAGAAACTTAGGTTAAACTAGGACCGGTTGGATATATTGTGCATGAAACCTATTCATTCAACCCATTTTGTAAGTTTACACTATAGGCAGTGAAAGGGAGCTTGTCTTCGGCGCTATTAGAGCGCTGGTGAGACCACATTTGGAATCCTGTGCTCAGTTCTGGAGACCTCACCTACAAAAAGA
Organism: Erythrolamprus reginae; assembly: GCF_031021105.1. NCBI lineage: Eukaryota > Metazoa > Chordata > Lepidosauria > Squamata > Dipsadidae > Erythrolamprus > Erythrolamprus reginae. The sequence continues at coordinate 111,327,648 of NC_091954.1, read as the reverse complement.
TATTGACAAAATTGAACTCGTCCAAAGACGGGCTACAAGAATGGTGGAGGGTCTTAAGCATAAAACGTATCAGGAAAGACTTCATGAACTCAATCTGTATAGTCTGGAGGACAGAAGGAAAAGGGGGGACATGATCGAAACATTTAAATATGTTAAAGGGTTAAATAAGGTCCAGGAGGGAAGTGTTTTTAATAGGAAAGTGAACACAAGAACAAGGGGACACAATCTGAAGTCAGTTGGGGGAAAGATCAAAAACAACATGAGAAAATATTATTTTACTGAAAGAGTAGTAGATCCTTGGAACAAACCTCCAGTAGACGTGGTTGGTAAATCCACAGTAACTGAATTTAAACATGCCTGGGATAAACATAGATCCATTGTAAGATAAAATACAGGAAATAGTATAAGGGCAGACTAGATGGACCATGAGGTCTTTTTCTGCCATCAGTCTTCTATGTTTCTATGTTTCTATGTTTCTATCAGTGCGCCATCTGAGGCCATCACGGGCACATCCAGTGGACACGCAGGCGCCTGTCGGCGTGAGATTTGGCTTCTGCACATGCTCAGCAAACCTCACATCAGGATGCATGCATAAGCCAGATTTTGGGGATTTTCGCCGATATTTTTGCTTCCACGCATGTGCAGAAGCTATCAGAAGTTCACTGATGCAAAAATGCCTTCTCGTTGCATCAGTCACCTTTTAATTGCAAAAAAAAAACAGGGAAGAATTTTTTTTAAGGAAGGTAAGATGGAAAAGCATCAACCATTTATTTCTGCTAAGTACCACCTGTCTCCCGTATCACCACTAATGAAATAATGGGTAGGGTAAGATTTTACAACAGAACTGTCCTAGTTAGCTTCCACATACTCTAGAAACTAAGGAGAAGCATATCCAATTAAGTGGAAGTGGACTTGGGCTGTGTTTATACCACAAGCTTAACTAAGCCAATTACAACACGAGGTGTATCTCTTTTAAGACTTGACAACCTTCATTTTAATCTTGCTTCGGTATTTTGTTGCTCAGCATTTGTGAGAAATTAAATGTCTTCCAGGTCATGGTTGTCCCAAAAGTGCTATTTTTTCAAGAGGACACTGGACTTTCTTAATTTTTCTTTAAAGATCTTTTGCTGAAGAAGCTTCTTGGATGAGAATAGAATAGAATAGAATTCTTTATTGGCCAAGTGTGACTGGATACACAAGGGGTTTGCCTTTGGTGAATATGCTCTCAGTGTACATAAAAGAAAAAGATACATTTGTCAAGAATCATGAAGTACAATGCTTAATGATTGTCATAGGTCCAACCAGGAGTCTCTATATCATTCTGGACAAATAGCTGTCCAATCTTCTTAAAAACCTCTGCTGATGCAGCGCCTATAATCTCTGGAGGCAAATTGTTCCACTGATCAATTTTAAGGAGAAACCTCTCCTTAATTCTAAGTTGCGTCTCTCCTTTGATAAATTCCCATCCATTGCTTCTTTGTTCTGCCTTCAGGTGTTTTGGAGAATAATTTGACTCTCTAAACTGGACTGCAGGAAATACGACTTTAGTAAACAAATAGTTGATAAATGGAACTCACTACCAGAGTCTCTAGTATCATCACCAAAACCTAAAAACTTTACCCTTAGACTATCCACTGTTGACCTCTCCCGATTCCTAAGACATCAGTAAGGGGTGTGCATAAGGGCATCAAAGTGCCTTCTGTCCCCTGTCCTAATAGTATCATGTATAGTGTTGGGCCAACCCAACGAAGTTTGGGTTTGGCACCTGAATTTTTTTAAAAGTTCGGGTTCGGCACCCGAACCTGAGCCCGAACTTTTGCTGAACGTTTGAGTTCGGCGCTCGGGAAAGCGTCAGGAAGCGCCGCCGACCAGCTGTCACCTTCCGGAACAGTCGGGGGCTTCCCAGCGCTCTCCCGAACCCGAACTTTTGCCAAACCTCCAAGTTTGGTGTTCGGGAGACCACTGAGAAGCGCCCTGGCTGTTTCTGAAGGTGACAGCTGGGCGGTGGCGCTTCCCAGAACAGCCGGGGAGCTGTCGGCCGGTCGGGAGGTGAAAAAGGAGGGTGGGAATCCCACGAGGGGATTCCAGGGGCAGAACTTTGACATTACTGAGACGTCCTTCCTGAAGTCCCCGTTTCAGCCGGCCAGGAAGAACGTCTCAGTGACATCAAAGCTCCGCCCCTGGAATCTCCTCCCGACTGGCCGACAGCTCCCCGGCTGTTTCGGAAGGTGAAAGCTGGGCGGTGGTGCTTCCTGGCGCTCTCCCAAACCCGAACCCGAACTTTTGCCGAACTTTTGCACGCAAATTTTGCAGGTTCGGTTCGCCGAACACTAATCATGTATATAAGCATTGTTATATCTTTGTACACCACCAATATGTACTTGACAAAATAAATAAATAAATAAAATGAAACCAGGTTGCAACGCCTTGGTCTCTTCAGCTTTGAAAGATGGCGTTTAAGGGGTGACTTGATCAAAGTGTATAAAATCATGCATGGGATAGAAAAGATGGATAGAGAAAAAATCTTTTCTCTATCACACAATACTAGGACAAGGGGTCACTCCCTAAAGTTCATAGGTAAGAAAGTGAGGACAGATAAAGGGAAATATTTCTTCACCCAGAGGGTCCTTGGTTGATGGAATTCACTTCCAGAAGAGGTTGTGACAGTTGTGAGCCTTGATAGCTTCAAGGCAGGATTAGACAGATTCATGGATGCCAAGTGTATCAGTGGTTATTGAAATGGATGTCCAAGTGCCGCCTCCATGTTGGTTCAGGCAGTCAGGATTCCCTTGGGTACCATTTGTTGGGGGTCAGGGGAAAGGGAGGGTCTTGCCTTCTCTTTCTGCTCAAGATCCCCATGGACAATTGGTGGGCCACTGGGTAACACAGAATGCTGGACTTGATGGGCTTTGGCCTGATTCAGCATGGCTCTTCTTATGTTCTTAAAATAAATAAATATTTTTGATATTGTACTTTTTATACCAGACTCCACTATAGTTAGGTGGCATATAAATCCTGTTAAAGATTAAAGATTCAATATCTTGGTAAACTTTATTTATTTATTTGTTTGTTTGTTTGTTTGTTTGTTTGTTTGTTTATTTATTTATCCAATACACAAATACATAGGAAGAAAAATAGACATGTAGTAATATGTATAAGGGTAAAGTGAACTTAGAGGAGAGGATATATGAAAGGAAGAGAATATATATGATAGGTGAAAGAAAGGAAAGACAAGTGGACAGGGGACGAAAGGCACACCAGTGCACTTATGTACGCCCCTTACTGGCCTCTTAGGAACCTGGAGAGGTCAATCGTGGAGAGTCTAAGGGAGAAATGTTGAGGGTTAGGGGTTGACACAATTGAGTCCGGCAATGAGTTCCACGCTTCGATAACTCGATTGTTGAAATCATATTTTTTACAGTCAAGTTTGGAGCAGTTTGTATTAAGTTTGAATTTGTTGCGTGCTCTTGTGTTGTTATGGTTGAAGCTGAAGTAGTCATTGACCAGTAGGACTTTGCAATGACTACTTCAGCTTCAACTTTGTGGAAATCATGTTTCCCCATTCTTCCTCTGGGCAACTAAAGAGGAATCAGAAAGTTTTCCGGTTAGTTATCAGGTCCACTGAGGTGATCAAAGTGTAAACAGAGCAATTCTCTGAAAGCATCTAAACACCTTCCTTTTCCTGCAGTTTTCCCCACTCCCCGTCACCGCAGGAGGTGCAGCTGAAGAGGTTTGCCAATTCTCAGGTAATTAAGAAGGCTGGAGGCATCCTCTTGCCAAGGTGTCAACAAAGGAAGTCGTCCCCCACAAGGTGATAAAGATTTAACATCTCGTCTCCAAGAATTTAGAAAGGCCGCCCAGGCAAACAGAGTCCTCTTATCCTCAAAAACCACTCTCTAAATCAGGGGTGTCCAACCTTGGCAACTTTTAAAACATAGAAACATAGAAGACTTACGGCAGAAAAAGACCTCATGGTCCATCTAGTCTGCCCTTATACTATTTTCTGTATTTTATCTTAGGATGGATCTATGTTTATCCCAGGCATGTGTAAATTCAGTTACTGTGGATTTATCTACCATGTCTGCTTGAAGTTTGTTCCAAGGATCTACTACTCTTTCAGTAAAATGATATTTTCTCATGTTGCTTTTGATCTTTCCCCCAACTAACTTCAGATTGTGTCCCCTTGTTCTTGTGTTCACTTTCCTATTAAAAACACTTCCCTCCTGGACCTTATTTAACCCTTTAACATATTTAAATGTTTCGATCATGTCCCCCCTTTTCCTTCTGTCCTCCAGACTATACAGATTGAGTTCATGAAGTCTTTCCTGATACGTTTTATGCTTAAGACCTTCCACCATTCTTGTAGCCCGTCTTTGGGCTACAACACAGTAATCCAAATGTGGTCTCACCAGCGCTCTATATAGCGGGATCATAATCTCCCTCTTCCTGCTTGTTATACCTCTAGCTTTGCAGCCAAGCATCCTACTTGCTTTCCCTACCGCCTGACTGCACTGCTCACCCATTTTGAGACTGTCAGAAATCACTACCCATACATCCTTCTGTTCTGAATCTTTGAAGATGTGTGGACTTCAACTTTATTTATTTTATTTATTTGTTTTGTCAAGTACGTATTGGTAGTATACAAAGGTATAACAATGTTTATATACATGATATAAACATTGTTTATATCTGATATCTGATAAAAACTGATATACATGATATCAGTTTTGGAGACCTCACCTACAAAAAGATATTGATAAAATTGAACGGGTCCAAAGATGGGCTATGAGTCTTCGGAGAGGGGTGGCATACAAATCTAATAAATTATTATAATTATAATTATTAATTATTACTATTATTACAAAAATGGTGGAAGGTCTTAAGCATAAAACCTATCCAGAAAGACTTAATGAACTCAATCTGTATAGTCTGGAGGACAGAAAGAAAAGGGGGGACATGATCGAAACATTTAAATATGTTAAAGGGTTAAATAAGGTCCAGGAGGGAAGTGTTTTTAATAGGAAAGTGAACACAAGAACAAGGGGACACAATCTGGGGGAAAGATCAGAAGCAACATGAGAAAATATTATTTCAATGAAAGAGTAGTAAGTGCTTGGAACAAACTTCCAGCAGACGTGGTTGGGAAATTCACAGTAACTGAATTGAAACATGCCTGGGATAAACTTAGATCGATCCTAAGATAAAATGCAGGAAATAGTATAAGGGCAGACTAGATGGACCAGGAGGTCATTTCTGCCATCAATCTTCTATGTTTCTATGTTTCTATGATACTAGTAAGAGAAAAACATGAATGTTTACTATGCATGTTGGGTTAGTTATTATATTATTAGGGTTTTTAAATAATGGTTTTATTATTTAGTTTTATATTTGACTTCTTTTTATTTTCTTGTATTTTATATGTTGTAAGTCGCCCTTATACCCAATGAAGATTGGGTGGCATAGAAGTCGAATAAATAGAGATAGATAGATAGATAGATAGATAGATAGATAGATAGATAGATAGATAGATAGATAGATAGATAGATAGATAAATTTGGACAGGGGAAGGAAAGCACTCTGGTACACTTATGCACTCCCTTTACTGACCTCTTAATCAACAGTGGATAGTCTAAGGGTAAGGTTTTGGGGGTTAGGTGATGATACTACAGAGTCAGGTAGTGAATTCCAGGCATCAACTACTCGGTTACAAAAGTCGTATTTCCTGCAGTCGAGTTTAGAGCAGTTTACTTTAAGTTTGTATCTGTTGTGTGCTCGTGTGTTGCAGTGGTTGAAGCTGAAGTAGTCATTGACAGGAAGGACATTGTAGCAGATGATTTTATAGGTTGTGCTTAGGTCGTGTTTAACGCAACATAGTTCTAAACTTTCTAAACCTAGGATTATAAGCCTAGTTGTGCAGGGTATTCTGTTGTGAGTGAAGGAGTGGAGGGCTCTTCTGGTAAAGCATCTCTGGACATTTTCTAGAGTGTTTATTTCCGAAATGCCGTGTGGGTTCCAGACAGATGAGCTGTGTTCAATGATTGTTCTGGTGAAAGTTTTGTATGCTCTGATTAGTAGTGTGAGTTAGTTTCAGAGAGCCAACTACCTTAATGTTCTCCAAACTAGACAGAATCCTAGCGAGAGGTTCTCCTGAACCCCTGCGAACTCCCAGCAGCACACCACTGACTCCACACACACAAAACCACACACACAAACACACTAAAACACATCACTCTTTTCCTGACACACTTCCTAGTGTGATTTCCCCTCGGCTGCCTTTGGTGACAAAGAGAATGGATCAAACTCTGACTAATCATTCCCCTCCACACACATCCGCCTGTATTGTCCTGGGCACCATTTTAAGAGCGCTTTTTTGGCCAGCCTGCAAAAGCGCAACAATTTGGATTGTTAAACAAAAACCTGAGTAATCCTTTACTGGAGTGTTTTAATCCGGCACTTCACCACGCTGAGTGGGTGAGGAAACCACTTTAGAAATGCATGTTGGGGCACTCTCAGGCACGGGGGGGGGGGGGGGGGGGGCAGTCCCACATCTCCTTTTCTCACAGACCCATCTAGGCAAACCTGAGCACGTTTGCCCTGCTGCTACTATTGCTTTACCAAAGGTTGCACACAACAGGAATTGGTGCCACTGTCTCTTTTTCGCCGAGCTGTCAGGTAGAATTTGGACTTCAAGTTGTCAAATGTTTTTTTTTTCCCCAGTTAATAATAATAATAATAATAATAATAATAATAATAATAATAATAATAATTTATTAGATTTGTATGCCGCCCCTCTCCGAAGACTCAGGGCGGCTCACATCAATAATAAAACAGTGTGACAATGTAAAAAAATCCAATATTTAAAAAGGAACTAAAAACCCATCATTTAAAAACCATGCAACACACGCATTGCATACATAAAACTATAAAAATCCTGAATATTTCTCCCAACAACTACATTATGTTCTGCCTTGCATGACAGATGAACAGTGATTAAGATCAAAATCAAACACACAGACTGGAGTTTCAGAAACACCAAAATATCTTACCTTAACAAGGTGGCTGAGAGCCTTAATTATGGCAAAAGAATGTTTGTTTACTGCCAAAAGGTCTGAGTTATCTTCAAGGCTGATAATAAGTGTCCCAAAAGCCCAAAGGTTTGTAAATAATGTCTCCGAATTGGGCTGAAGCAAGGGTACCCACTCTTTTTTGCAATAGCTATAGTCTTTCATAAAACAATTGTCCAAAGGCTGGGTTTCTCCAAAGAAGCAAGGATGTTGGTTTAGAAAAAACTCTGGATCTGTTTCTTTTTCTCTGTTAAACCATGAACGATAACTCCTGCAAAGAACACTCCCACAAACCTCCCCTTTTATGCATGCTGCAGAATTCCCTATTACTCTCAGCTGTGATCAAGATCTTCTCCTGTGTCTGAGCAACTGTTCCTGTCTCCCCCTAATCCTTCTCACATGCACATTCAGTCTTGGGTCATTAATCACCTCCTCCTCATCTGACCCAGACAAAGCCCTAGCTGGGGGTTTCATAAGCATTCCAGGGGCCTCCACCACCTTCTTTTCTTCCCCCTCACTGTCTGAATCCTCCAATAGCTACACAGGTCTCCTATGCTCGGACGGACCCCGCTTCTCTGGCTCGAGGTCCGTTACCGGCTATGATCCAACCACAACACGTTATACCTGTTGTGTGAACCCAGTTGTGTGAACCCAGTAAAATTGCTTTTTTTGGGGGGGGGGGGTAATTTTTTTTTCTTCTCCAATCACATGTACAGAAAAAAAAGATAACATTAATTTTAAATTACATTACAGTATATCATTTTTGCAATTTCGGTATACTGTACATAGATTAACCCAGGGTTTCCCAACCTTGGCAATTTGAAGATATTTGGACTTCAACTCCCAGAATTCCTCAGCCAGCAAATGCTGGCTGAGGAATGCTGGGAGTTGAAGTCCAGATATCTTCAAGTTGCCAAGGTTGGGAAACACTGGATTAACCAATGCCACCTCCTTACCATTTGACATCTGAACCAAAAAATAAGTATTCCAATTCCTTATATGATGATTTTAAAAAAGCAACAACCCCCTGTTAGCCAATATATGCTGTTACTATTCTGAATCACATCAAATTAATTAGATCATAATGTTTCAATTTTCTCAAAATATCAATTTTCATGTATGCTTTAAACCGTATTCCATAATAAATGCCCTTTAGAATAAAAGAGAGAGAGAGAAAAGGACATTTAAAGGGAAAGAAAAGGAGCAAAAATTTCCCATTACCTCCAATACAGTATTTAAATTAAAACCAACCATTGCTAAAAAAATAATAATAGTTAAAATATATATAAAGGGGGCAATCAGTAAAATCAATTTTTTGAAATGGAGAGCAGATCCAAAACTCAAGGTGTCTGCTGTGATTTGCAAACATCCAGACAGCTGTGTCATTTACATCCATTTTTTTCTGTGTGTGGAGTAGACCTATTGAAAACATACAATACAAAGAGGGGTTGGCGAAGCTTGGCTTAGTTCCTTTTATTGACGTGTATGGACAAGCTGTCAGACAGAAAACTCGACCAGCTGAAGTGCCTTTTAAGCTACCACAAAATGTTGTAATTTCAGCTTTTATTCCCTACCCCTCTCTCCACACACACACACACTCTATCACAAAATTGCCATTTTGGGTACAAGCTGCCTTCCTTCAGATTCTTCCTGGAGTTTTTTTTTTGCTGACCCTCTTCCCTTTATCAAATAACCGAACAGCCACTTGGCCAGAAATGGCTTTTAATTTCTCAGGCTTCACACTTTGTTGCAGTGTCAATTCTGCAAATTTTATTGGAAAACTTGAAACCATTCTGGCAGGTACTTTCTCTCAAAGCAGCAAAGCTCCTGGCTGAGGATTATTATTATTATTATTATTATTATTATTATTATTATTATTATTATTATTATTATTTCAGTTCAACACAGCAAACGAGATCACTATGCTGGATTTCGTATTTCATCACCAGTTGGGCGCTTCCCTAGCACCTAGGACTGCGTGATGTAGCGTAGAATTATGTTTGCCGGTCCCAGTAAAGTGGCCTTTTGCAATTGACAGATGGAGATTTTGTCAATTCCAATGGTTTTCAAATGTCTGCTGAGATCCTTTGGCACTGTGCCCAGCATGCCAAGTACCATTGGGACCACTTTCACTGGCTTATGCCAGAGTCGTTGCAGCTCGATCTTTAGATCTTCGTATTTTACTAATTTCTCTTCATCACCGAAATCCAGCATATTATTATTATTATTATTATTATTATTATTATTATTATTATTATTATTATTATTATTAATTAGATTTGTATGCCGCCCCTCTCCGTAGACTCGGGGCGGCTCACAACAGTGATAAAAACAATACATGGTAACAAATCTAATAATTAAAATCTAAAACAACAGTTTTACATTAAAAAGTCTAAAAAGAATAAAAAACCCAAATAGATAAAATACATACACACAGTCATATCATGCACAAAATTACATAGGCAAGGGGGGGATGTTTCAGTTCCCCCAAGCCTAACGATAGAGGTGGGTTTTAAGGAGTTTACGAAAGGCAAGGAGGGTGGGGGCAGTCCTAATCTCTGGAGGGAGTTGATTCCAGAGGGTCGGAGCTGCCACAGAGAAGGCTCTTCCCCTGGGCCCCGACAGACGACATTGTTTAGTTGACGGGGCCCGGAGAAGACCAACTCTGTGGGACCTCACAGGCCGCTGGGATTCGTGCGGCAGGAGGCGGTCTCGCAGGATAATGGGAAGGGCAGTTAAACACATTCCTCTTACAACCTTTGGAGAAAGCTGGTGTTTAACTCATTTCTCTCAGCTGCAGTTGAGACATATCTGCCTTGGAAATAGCCCCTGTTTGGGACGGAGAAGCAAAGGTGCTTCTTCCCATATTTGGGAATACCAGGGTTATTTTGACAGAAAAACAAATATATATACTGCTCAAAAAAAATAAAGGGAACACTTAAACAGCACAATATAATTCCAAGTAAATCAAATTTCTGTGAGATCAAAGTCCATATCACTCTGTGGACTACATTGACTGCATGGGCTGCCGATTGGTTTCCAGACACAATTCAAAGTGTTGGTTATGACCTATAAAGCCCTACATGGCATCGGGCCAGATTATCTCTGAGACCACCTTCTGCCGCACGAATCCCAGCATCAGATCAGGTCCCCCAGAGTTGGCCTTCTCAGGGTCCCATCAGCCAGACAATGTCAGCTGGCGGGACCTAGGGAAGAGCCTTCTCTGTGGGGGCCCCACCCCTCTGGAATCAGCTCCCCTGGGAGATTCTCACTGCCCCCACCCTCCTTGTCTTCCAAAAAAGTTTAAAGACTCATCTTTGTTGCCAAGCCTGGGGTCACTAGATCTTTCCCCCTGTTTTTTTTAGTGTGTTTTATGGAATGAATTGTGAATGGTTTAAATTATTTTAGAATTTTAGGGTTTTTAATTATATTAATTGGATTAGATGTACCACTATGTTTTTTATAAATGTTGTGAGCCGCCCCAAGTCTTCGGAGAGGGGAGGCATACAAATCCGATTTTTTTAAAAAAAACAAATTAACAAATAATAAATAAAATAAATAAATAAACTGTCCACTTAGGAAGCAACACTGATTGACCATCAATTTCACATGTTGTCAGCCCATTCAACTTTGTACAGAACAAAGTATTCAGTGAGAATATTTCATTCATTCAGATCTAGGATGGGTTCTTTGAGTGTTGCCTTTATTAATTTTTTTTAGCAGTACAGTACAGTATTCTCTTATCTCTGATTGGCTCCTCTGTTTTACAGTAAATTTGCCTCCAAAGAAAGATTACAAAACAGAACATAGAATTACAGAATTGGAAGGGACCTTGGAAGTCTTTCGATCCAACTTCGGATCATATGCTGCAACGTTCTACCTGTCAATGACTACTTCAGCTTCAACCGCAACAACACAAGAGCACTCAACAGATTCAAACTTAATATTAACTGCTCCAAACTTGACTGTAAAAAACATGACTTCCACAACGAAGTTGTCGAAGCATGGAACTCATTACCTGACTCAGTAGTGTCAACCCCTAACCCCCAACATTTTTCCCTTAGACTATCCACGATTGACCTCTCCCGGTTCCTTAGAGGTCAGTAAGGGGCGTGCATAAGTGCACCAGTGTGCCTTCTGTCCCCTATCCAATTGTCTCTCCTTATCTCCTTTATCTTTTCTTCCTTTCAAATTTGTTCACCTATACTTTTATATCGTTTCTTCTATTGGTTTCTTTAGTTATATTACTACATATCTTGTTCTGTCAGGCTCTCTGGTAGAATCCTCCCAAAAATTCACAGGTACAAATTTCAGACACACACACGTTTGAAAATTCAAAACAATCTTCTTTATAATGAAAATTCACTTAACCTAAGCCCTCTTTTGGTATAGCAAAGAGCACTCGTCTCCAAACAAACTGGTAATTTGTACAAGTCCCTTATCAGTTCTGTTATACTTAGCTTGCAGCTGTGAGGCAATTCACAGTCCTTCTTCTTTCACAAAGTGAAACACACTTTGCTCTGGTTTAGTTTGAAAGTGGGGAAAAATCAGCACACAAAAAGTCAAAGTCAGTAAAGCAGTCACGAAACACAACGGTCAGATAATCCTCCACAATGGCCAAACCCACAGGCTGCTATTTATAGCAGCCTCACTAATTACCACAGCCCCACCCAACCACAGGTGGCCTCATTTTCTTTGATAATAATCTCTCAGTTGTTGCTGCCTATGCATCGCTCTCCGCATGCGTGGCTGTATCATTAACTCTTATTCTGAATCCAAGGAGGAGCTAGATAATTGATCTCCTTCTGAGCTGTCTGCCACACTGTCCTCCTCCCTGTCACTCATGTCTTCTTGGTCAGAGGAGCCTTCATCATCAGATTCCACCGGGGGGGGGGGGAGAAAGAGGCCTGCAGAATGTGGATGTCTCCCCCACATCCACAGTCCTTGGGGCAGGAGCTGGGGCAGAGCTAACCACAACAATATCTATTGTCTTCAATGTGTATTATGTATTGGACTAAATAAATAAAAACCTCCCTGCTCAAGCAGGAGATCCTCTTCCATTCTGGAAAAGTAGCTGTCCAATCTCTTTTTAAACAATCCCCCCCCCCAACAACTGGAGGTTATAAGAAGGACATGGTTTTTCCACCTCCAGATTTTACAATGATCAGCCAGACTTGGAAATAGCAGGAAACCTTCCAAACAGAATTTTAATTTAAGGGATCTCCAGCCTGACATCCTGCAAGAGTTGCTATTCTGGGTTTTCTAAAAAAAAACCTTGAAGCCACAAGGCCAGTGATAAAGGAAATAATTTATGACTCTTGCCATCTGTTGCCAAGATGAGTTTTCCAAGAAGACAACAAAGGCAAAACGGTGGTGTTGGTGGGATGTGGACTAGATCTGTGGCGCTGGAGGAGAAAGGAAGTGGTAGTCGTTCAAGGGAGAAAGAAATGTTTTCTGGAATCCCAACTCAATGGGCTATTCGAAAAGTCATCTCCGTCCCTCGTCAAATTTGCTGTCATCCCATAACTACAAGGATTGTATTTCCAAGGAAAAAAGCAGAACAGCCTATGGTTTTTAAAGGGTTTATTTATAGTTAGATTGAAAGGGACCATGAAGGCCATCGAGTTCAACCCCCTGCCCAAGCAGGAACCCTATAGCACACCGTTCAAGTGGCAGTTCAATCTTCTCTTAAAAATGTCCAGAGTGTTGGAGTTCACAACGTCCGCTGGTAGGTTGTTCCATTGGTTGATCGCTCTGACCGTCAGGAAGTTCCTCCTTATCTCCATGTTGAATCTCTCCTTGGTCAGCTTCCAGTCGATGTTCCTCGTCCGGCCCTCTGGTGCCCTGAAGAATAAAGTGATCCCCTCCTCTCTGTGACATCCCCTCGTATACTTGTAGACTGCTATCATGTCCGCTCTGGCCCTCCTTTTCTCTAGGCTATCCATGCCCAGTTCCCTCAGTCTCTCTTCGCAAGTCTTGGTTTCCAGTCCCCTAATCATCTTGGTTGCTCTTTTTTGCACCTTCTCCAGAGTTTCAATGTCTCTTTTGAAGTGTGGTGACCAGAACTGAATACAGTACTCCAGGTGTGGTCGGACCAGGGCATAGTAGAGTGGTATTAAGACTTCCCTGGTCTTGGAGTGTATTCCCCTGTTGATGCAGCTTAGGATTGTGTTGGTTTTTTTAGCTGCTGCTGCACATTGTTGGCTCATGTTTAGTTGATTGTCCACCAAGACTCCGAGGTCTCTTTCACAGTCGCTACTGCTAAGAGGGGTTTCTCCTAGGTTGTATGTGTGTCCAGGGTTTTTTCTGCCTAGGAGAAGGACTTTGCTCTTGTCGATGTTAAACATCATTTTGTTGGTATGGGCCCACTGTGTTAGTCTGTCTAGGTCTTTCTGTAATTTTAGCCTGCCTTCTAGGGTATTGGCTACCCCCGCCAGCTTGGTGTCATCTGCAAATTTGATCAGTTGCCCTTCTATTCCCTCGTTAAATAAGGTTCAGGAGAGAAGTGTTTTTAATAGGAAAGTGAACACAAGAATAAGGGGGCACAATCTGAGGTTAGTTGGGGGAAATATCAGAAGCAACGTGGGAAAATATTATTTGACTGAAAGAGTAGTAGAGGCTTGGAACAAACTTGGCTGGCTAGCTTCTGAAAGTGCAGCTGTGACCTATTCTCCAATGCACCTTGGGGCAGAACAAGAAGCAATGGATGGACAATAATCAAAGAGAAAAGCAATTTAGAACTAAGGAGGAATTTCCTGACAGTGAGAACAATTGATGAGTGGAACAGCTTGCCTCCAGAATTCGTGGGTGCTCAAACACTGGAGTTTTTTAACAAGAGACTGGACAACCCTTTGCTAGGAATGGTGTAAGGTTTCCTGCTTGAGCAGGGGGTTGGACTAGAAGACCCCCAAGGTCCCTTCCAACTCTGTGGTTCTGTCATTCTTTTACCGAGTCAGTCATCAGTAACTGAGTTTGGGATGAACACTATCTATCTATCTATTTATCTAGAGCCGGGGTGGCGCAGCAGATAGAGTGCTGTACTGCAGGCCACTGAAGCTGACTGTAGATCTGTAGGTCAGCGGTTCAAATCTCATCACCGGCTCAAGGTTGACTCAGCCTTCCATCCTTCTGTTGTGATTCCGTCTGAGGCCCCTCAGGGAACGGCTGATCCTCTGCCGGCTTCCTGCTCAGAGGGGGAGGATGAGGAACAGGAGGTTCAGGCAGACGGGGAGGAGGAATCTCAGGCTGAGGGAGAGGGAGGACAGCCAGAGTCCCCCGAGAGGGAGCTCTCCCCAGCAAGCAGCCTGGATTCCTTAGATGAAAATGCACAAGCAATCATCGATCTCCGGCAGAGAAGAGCAACACAACGAAGGGGACAATTAGCCAGGTACTTTCAGCACTAAAGAGGCAACAGCTGGGTTTGGGTGTGGTGCTCTCCGGAAAGGCTGAAAAGGCAGACCCACCCTTCCTGGCTTGTGGAGTATTATCTTTGGGAGTCCTGGGACCTGGCTGTGATCTTTGGCGTCTTGGAATTCTGGTTTGTGACTTTAAATACTGAAACCTTGGGGGGGAAAGGTGTGGGTCTTATTCTTTACAGTGCTGGGTGTGCCAGCAAGAAGTCTGCTGTATTGTCTGGCCATCAGGAAACAGGGCATTATTCGCTTTTACATTGATTCCTATGGGAAAAAATGCTTCTTCTTACAAACTTTTCTACTTAAGAACCTGGTCACGGAAAGAATTAAGTTTGTAAGTAGAGGTACCACTGTAAATAGTTTACTATTGCAAAAAAACCCACCAAAACCCAACAACAAAACCCAAACTCTCTAATTCACTCTTTTCAAAGATGGTATATATTACTTTTGGCTGCTATTGGCAGACAGGTGATAGGAGAAACGTTACCTGGCTTTAACTATGGGGTTTTTTCCCCGTAGTTCTATTTAAATGACATTAAATTAAATGTTTACATCCTAGGCACGCCCGGTTTTGTAAAAAAAAATCTGGCTTCTCTGTATGGTTTTAAAATAGAAGCCTCTGCCTCAACGATCCTAATACGAAATCGGTCCAAACTTCAACGCCGGGGGTAACCTGCAAAAATTACCCAGTGGCATCTGGCTGGTCTTTTCTAGAAACAGAACACCAGATGGGCTGGAACTCTGGTCCGATCCATCAAGGCAAATGTCATGTTCTTGTCACGGAGTATCAGATCAGTTCGTTCCCAGATGTTGTCGATGGGGGTGGGTTTCCTTCGCCTCCATCCAACCTCTCCTCGCAGCTGTTTGTCTCCTTTTTCCCCCTGTCCTGCTCAGATGTTTTGGGTTTGGCTCAGTTCTTCCTCCTTGTCTTTCACCTCCCCCCCCCCCACAACACACATTCTACTCACCCCTCCCCACCCCACATCTCCGACTTCTGATTCCTTCCAGATGTGCTTGGCCCGAGTGGCTGACACAGTTCCTGGAGCCTCTTTCTGCTAAGGGACGTCAGCCAAGAGTTAGCAACGCGGCATTACCGAGCACGCCAGCCAGCATTGATCTCCTACTCTTTGTAAGGAGGGAGTAAAAGAGAGTTTGCATTCTCCGATAAGGCTTGGCCTCTCGGGGATGGCAGCTGGGCCAAGCACTCGGGGTGGGAAACTGGGGTGTTTTTCAGATGGAGTGGAAAGTTAACTGAGGTCATGGAGAGGGTGGTTGAGCACCAAGCTGGAAGGAGGAGAGAGAAACACAGAAACATAGAACCACATTTGGAATACTGTGTCCAGTTCTGGCGACCTCACCTACAAAAAGATATTGACAAAATTGAACGGGTCCAAAGACGGGCTACAAGAATGGTGGAAGGTCTTAAGCATAAAACGTATCAGGAAAGACTTCATGAACTCAATCTGTATAGTCTGGAGGACAGAAGGGAAAGGGGGACATGATCGAAACATTTAAATATGTTAAAGGGTTAAATAAGGTTCAGGAGGGAAGTGTTTTTAAAAGGAAAGTGAACACAAGAACAAGGGGACACAGTCTGAAGTTAGTTGGGGGAAAGATCAAAAGCAACGTGAGAAAATATTATTTCACTGAAAGGGTAGTAGATCCTTGGAACAAACTTCCAGCAGACGTGGTTGGTAAATCCACAGTAACTGAATTTAAACATGCCTGGGATAAACATATATCCATTGTAAGATAAAATACAGGAAATAGTATAAGGGCAGACTAGATGGACCATGAGGTCTTTTTCTGGCATCAGACTTCTATTATGTTTCTATATGTTTATCCCAGGCATGTTTAATTTACTGTGGATTTACCTACCACGTCTGCTGGAAGTTTGTTCCAAGCATCTACTACTCTTTCAGTCAAATAATATTTTCTCGCGTTGCTTCTGATCTTTCCCCCAACTAACCTCAGATTGTGCCCCCTTGTTCTTGTCTTCACTTTCCTATTAAAAACACTTCCCTCCTGAACCTTATTGAACCCTTTAACATATTTAAATGTCTCAATCATGTCCCCCTTCTGTCCTCCAGACTATACAGATTGAGATCGTGAAGTCTCTCCTGATACGTTTTATGCTTAAGACCTTCTACCATTTTTGGTCGCCCGTCTTTGGACCCGTTCAATTTTGTTAATATCTATTTGTAGGTGAGGTCTACAGAACTGGACACAGTATTCCAAATGTGGTCTCACCAGCGCTCTATACAGCAGGATCACAATCTCCCTCTTCCTGCTTGTGATACCTCTAGCTATGCAGCCAAGCATTCTACTCACTTTCCCTACCGCCTGACCGTACTGTTTACCCATTTTGAGACTGTCAGAAATCACTACCCCTAAATCCTTCTCTTCTGAAGTTTTTGCTAGCACAGAACTGCCAATACAATACTCAGACTGAGAATTCCTTTTCCCCAAGTGCATTATTTTACATTCGGAAACATTAAACTGTTTAATACTGCCTGGCCAAGGAGTACAAACCTATACTCCAGAGGACAGGCTCAAGGTACAGATGGATCTTGACAGACCTGTACAGTGGGTCCAAATAAATAAAGTGAAACTCAGTGCATAGAAAAGTAAAATCCTACACCTAGGTACGAAAAACCAAAGACATATGAAGGTTGGCCAGAAAGTAATGCACCACATTTTTTTTCTCAGCCTACAGTAATGTTATGAATGCGAAACTGCCCTTATATACTGCTCAAAAAAATAAATGTATAGCTCAAATAACACATCCTAGATCTGAATGAATGAAATATTCTCATTGAATATTTCATTTGCACAACAGCATGTGAAATTGACTGTCAATCAGTGCTGCTTCCTAAGTGGACAGTTTGATTTCACAGAAGTTTGATTTACTTGAAGTTGTCTTCTGTTTTTTTAAGTTTTCCCTTTATTTATTTATTTTGAGCAATGTACTTTATTTGAATTGTAAGTAGTGCATGTGTAAATTTTGCATTTCTTCAGATGGACAGCATAGCTGCAGCAGTGTTTCAAAATGGCGTCTGTAAGTGATGTACATTACAAGCAGCGTATCGTCATTGAATTTTTCACTACAGAGAAAGAAACTGTTGGGAACATTCACAAACGTTTGTGTACAGTTTATGGAGAATCTGCAGTCGACAGAAGTACAGTTAGTCGCTGGGCACAGAGGGTGAGGCCATAAGAGTAGTAGATCCTTGGAACAAACTTCCAGCAGACATGGTTGGTAAATCCACAGTAACTAAATTTAAACATGCCTGTGATAAACTTATATCCATCCTAAGATAAAACACAGCAAATGGTACAAGGGCAGACTAGATGGACCATGAGGTCTTTTTCTGCCGTCAATGTTCTATGCTTCTGTGTTTTTATGTTTCTTCTACGGTGAAGCCATTAGAACAAGGACTGGTACCGACAGGGCATACACGCCCTTGTGTCTTGCTGGAGGAAGTCCTTAGAATGGGACGGAGATTTATTTATTTATTTATTTATTTATTTATTAGATTTGTATACCGCCCCTCTCCGTAGACTCGGGGCGACTAACAACAATGATAAAAACAGCATGTAACAATCCAATACTAAAACGACTAAAAACCCTTATTATAAAACCAAACATACACACAAACATACCATGCATAAATTGTAAAGGCCTAGGGGGAAGGAATATCTCAGTTCCCCCATGCCTGATGGCAGAGGTGGGTTTTAAGGAGCTTACGAAAGGCGAGGAGGGTGGGGGCAATTCTAATCTCTGGGGGGAGCTGGTTCCAGAGGGGCGGGGCCGCCACAGAGAAGGCTCTTCCCCTGGGTCCCGCCAAACGACATTGTTTAATTGACAGGACTCAGAGAAGGCCCACTCTGTGGGACCTAACTGGTCGCTGGGATTCGTGCGGCAGAATCTGGTCCGGTGCCATGAAGGGCTTTATAGGTCATAACCAACACTTTGAATTGTGACCGGAAACTGATCGGTAACCAATGCAAACTGTGGAGTGTTGGTGTAACATGGGCATATTTGGAAAAGCCCATGATTGCTCTCGCAGCTGCATTTTGCACGATCTGAAGTTTCCGAACACTTTTCAAAGGTAGCCCCATGTAGAGAGCGTTACAATAGTCGAGCCTCGAGGTGATGAGGGCATGAGTGACTGTGAGCAGTGACTCCCGGTCCAGATAGGGCCGCAACTGGTGCACCAGGCGAACCTGGGCAAACGCCCCCCTCGCCACATCTGAAAGATGTTGGAATAATAGGGAGTGTAGAAGAAACATCATTTTTTCTTTTGTGTAAGTTTCATTGTGTTCAATAAATAATTGTTGAAGGAACAAAATGTGGTGCATTACTTTCTGGGCGATCCTTGTACATATAAACAGTGACTGCAAGAAGAATCTTGGAGTCTTGGTGGACAACCTATTAAATATGAACCAGAAATGTGCAGCGGCAGCCAAAAAGGCCAATACAATCCTAAATTGCATTAACAGAGGAATACATTCTATAACTAGGGAGGTACTAATACCACTTTATAAAGCCCTCGTTGATGTCTTCGAGGAGGACCTTGATATCTAGTGGGTTGTGGGCTGTACGTGATGTATCCACAGGTGGCTGGTAAGGTCTAAATGGGCATGAAATGTTCTGCCACATGTTGGGCAGATGTGTGGGCACCATTGCTGCAGCCTTTGCAGCTCTGGCTTTGCAGAGTGCTCGCTTTTCTTCTGCTCTGAAGGTTCTTCTGGCCTCAGGTGTCTGTCGTAACTACCTGTATTTCATTTTTCTCATTTCTAGCATCTGAGAAATGTACAATTTTTGGAGGCCAGGGTTGGGGTGCCTTGTACTTCTGTTTTAAATCTCTCCCTTGATTATGCTTTTAAAATATTTGTAAAAGGGCATTTCTTGTTGATTTCACATTTTTGTGACTTTGCTGTGTTGGGGTTTGTTTGTGTTTTTGGGCTTGGCAGCTGATGGCTGATGGAAAGCAATTGTTATGCAGAAAGTAAAAAATTAAAAATTTGAGAAGGAACAGAAAAAGAAAAATCTTCCAACTGGAAAAGCATCTCTGAAGAATCTTAAAGTTTAGAAGTCTCTTCCTACCTCTTTCCTGTTGACTAAAACACTGATAAAGGGTAGTTTTTTAAGGACTTTTTTAAGAGGTGAGAATTTTTATTTTTTAATAGTCAAGCAGATTTTATTTTATTTTTATTTGTTGACAAAGAAGGAAGGAAGGAAGGAAGGAGGGAGGGAGGGAAGGAAGGAAGGAAAGAAAGAAAGAAAGAAAGAAAGAAAGGAGGGAGGGAGGGGAAAGAATGAAAAAGGAAGGAAAGAAAGAAAGAAAAGAAAGGAAGAAAGAAGGAAGGGAGGGAGGGAGAAAGAAAAAAGGGAGGGAGGAAGAAAAAGAAAGAAAGAAAAAAGAAGGAAGGAAGGAAGGGAGGGAGGGAGGGAGAAAGAAAAAGGGAGGGAGGAAGAAAAAGAAAGAAAAAAAGAAAGAAAGAAAGAAAGAAAAGAAAGAAAGAAAGAAAAAAGGAAGAGAGGGAGGGAGAAAGAAAAAAGGGAGGGAGGAAGAAAAAGAAAGAAAGAAAGAAAGAAAGAAAAAAGAAAGGGAGGGAGGGAGGGAGAAAGAAGAAAGGGAGGGAGGAAGGAAGAAAAAGAAAGAAAGAAAAAAGAAAGAAAGAAAGAAAGAAAAGAAAGAAAGAAAGAAAGAAAGAAAGAAAAGAAAGAAAGAAAGAAAGAAAGAAAGAAAAAAGGAAGGGAGGGAGGGAGAAAGAAAAAAGGGAGGGAGGAAGCAAAATAAAGAAAGAAAGAATGAAAAAAGGAAGGGAGGGAGGGAGAAAAAAACAGAGGGAGGAAGTAAAAGAAAGAAAGAAAGAAAGAAAGAAAGAAAGAAAGAAAGAAAGAAATCAAATTTGACTCCTTCATGTATGGAACATTAAATAGCCCGGCAAACTGAGTCATTTTGAGTACATTTTTTTGAAAAGAAGTAAGAGACTAATTAAAAAATAACAGATGAAAGGATTTAAGTGGCTATCAGCAATAATCTTCGAAGTCTGATGTTCACGCTTAGCGCAAATATTTAAATAGCAGTTAGCGGCGGTTGGGGAAATAGAAGAGGTGGAAAGGAGAGAGCGTGTGTTTATCAAAGTTTCTCCTGCCAATGTTTAACACGCTTCATTTTTTAACCTTGCTCTTTTTTTTGTTTTCTTTATTCTTTTGTACCTTTATCCCTGTACGATATCTGGTTAGGCTTATGCAAAATGAAAGAATAAAGAGCTGCCATACTTTAAAAAAAAAAGGGAGGAAAAAAAATCAAACGAAGTGGGGAGGTTTTAAGTTTTGAAAAGCTGCAAACTAAATCTGGAAATGAATTCACTGCCATATCCCCCATTTTTACTCTCTGTTTCTCTCTCTCTCTCTCTCTCTCTCTCTCTCTCTCTCTCTCTTAAAGAATGCTTTAACTCAAAACTTCACATTGGCTTCTTTACAAGTCATAGAATGACAAGGTTGGAGAAGGCCTTGGAGGTCTTCTAGTCTGACCCTCTGCTCAAGGAGAAGACCCTATATACCATTTCAGCCAAATATCTCCGGGACCGCCTTCTGCCGCACGAATCCCAGCGACCAGTTAAGTCCCACAGAGTTAGCCTTCTCCGGGTCCCGTCAACTAAACAATGTCGTTTGGCGGGACCCAGGGGAAGAGCCTTCTCTGTGGCGGCCCCGACCCTTTGGAACCAACTCCCCCCAGGTATCAGAGTTGCCCCCACCCTCCTAGCCTTTCGTAAGCTTCTTAAAACCCACCTCTGTCGTCAGGCATGGGGGAATTGACATGTTCCCTCCCCCTAGGCTTATAAAATTTATGCATGGTACGCTAGTATGTATGATTGGTTTTAATTTGT